>NW_026701254.1:0-61421 GCF_030435755.1 Ochotona princeps | reverse complement strand
GTTCATTCCTAGATAATGCACTCAAAGGGCACTAAGCATAGAGTGTGAAAACTGAGTTTCCTTGAGAGCTGCTTGGAAGCCTGATGGTGTGTGAAGTTAGTGAGCCAAATGGAGTTGTTCTCCCACAAGAACCACTCGGCTGATCCTTCTTCAATATGCCCTTCACCAACATGCAGTGTTTCCTTGATTGAATTAGCTCTCACACCAATATTTGCGTCTAGAGCCTTTGCATTGAGGGCTATCTGAAAACGGCTGTGGCGCTGAAGTTGCCTGTGAATGTGGAGTTGGTGGCATGTGAAACCCGCATGTGGAGCATTCGTTTGTGTGGGATGCTCTACCAGGTCATTCCTAGATAATGCACTCAAAGGGCACTAAGCATAGAGTGTGAAAACTGAGTTTCCTTGAGAGCTGCTTGGAAGTCCTGATGGTGTGTGAAGTTAGTGAGCCAAATGGAGTTGTTCTCCCACAAGAACCACTCGGCTGATCCTTCTTCAATATGCCCTTCACCAAGCATGCAGTGTTTCCTTGATTGAATTAGCTCTCACACCAATATTTGCGTCTAGAGCCTTTGCATTGAGGGCTATCTGAAAACGGCTGTGGCGCTGAAGTTGCCTGTGAATGTGGAGTTGGTGGCATGTGAAACCCGCATGTGGAGCATTCGTTTGTGTGGGATGCTCTACCAGGTTCATTTCAGTCCTAGCCATACAAAGGGCACTAAGCATAGAGTGTGAAAACTGAGTTTCCTTGAGAGCTGCTTGGAAGCCTGATGGTGTGTGAAGTTAGTGAGCCAAATGGAGTTGTTCTCCCACAAGAACCACTCGGCTGATCCTTCTTCAATATGCCCTTCACCAACATGCAGTGTTTCCTTGATTGAATTAGCTCTCACACCAATATTTGCGTCTAGAGCCTTTGCATTGAGGGCTATCTGAAAACGGCTGTGGCGCTGAAGTTGCCTGTGAATGTGGAGTTGGTGGCATGTGAAACCCGCATGTGGAGCATTCGTTTGTGTGGGATGCTCTACCAGGTTCATTTCAGTCCTAGCCATACAAAGGGCACTAAGCATAGAGTGTGAAAACTGAGTTTCCTTGAGAGCTGCTTGGAAGCCTGATGGTGTGTGAAGTTAGTGAGCCAAATGGAGTTGTTCTCCCACAAGAACCACTCGGCTGATCCTTCTTCAATATGCCCTTCACCAACATGCAGTGTTTCCTTGATTGAATTAGCTCTCACACCAATATTTGCGTCTAGAGCCTTTGCATTGAGGGCTATCTGAAAACGGCTGTGGCGCTGAAGTTGCCTGTGAATGTGGAGTTGGTGGCATGTGAAACCCGCATGTGGAGCATTCGTTTGTGTGGGATGCTCTACAGGTTTCATTCCTAGATAATGCACTCAAAGGGCACTAAGCATAGAGTGCGAAAACTGAGTTTCCTTGAGAGCTGCTTGGAAGCCTGATGGTGTGTGAAGTTAGTGAGCCAAATGGAGTTGTTCTCCCACAAGAACCACTCGGCTGATCCTTCTTCAATATGCCCTTCACCAACATGCAGTGTTTCCTTGATTGAATTAGCTCTCACACCAATATTTGCGTCTAGAGCCTTTGCATTGAGGGCTATCTGAAAACGGCTGTGGGCGCTGAAGTTGCCTGTGAATGTGGAGTTGGTGGCATGTGAAACCCGCATGTGGAGCATTCGTTTGTGTGGGATGCTCTACCAGGTTCATTCCTAGATAATGCACTCAAAGGGCACTAAGCATAGAGTGCGAAAACTGAGTTTCCTTGAGAGCTGCTTGGAAGCCTGATGGTGTGTGAAGTTAGTGAGCCAAATGGAGTTGTTCTCCCACAAGAACCACTCGGCTGATCCTTCTTCAATATGCCCTTCACCAACATGCAGTGTTTCCTTGATTGAATTAGCTCTCACACCAATATTTGCGTCTAGAGCCTTTGCATTGAGGGCTATCTGAAAACGGCTGTGGCGCTGAAGTTGCCTGTGAATGTGGAGTTAGTGGCATGTGAAACCCGCATGTGGAGCATTCGTTTGTGTGGGATGCTCTACCAGGTTCATTTCAGTCCTAGCCATACAAAGGGCACTAAGCATAGATTGTGAAAACTGAGTTTCCTTGAGAGCTGCTTGGAAGCCTGATGGTGTGTGAAGTTAGTGAGCCAAATGGAGTTGTTCTCCCACAAGAACCACTCGGCTGATCCTTCTTCAATATGCCCTTCACCAACATGCAGTGTTTCCTTGATTGAATTAGCTCTCACACCAATATTTGCGTCTAGAGCCTTTGCATTGAGGGCTATCTGAAAACGGCTGTGGCGCTGAAGTTGCCTGTGAATGTGGAGTTGGTGGCATGTGAAACCCGCATGTGGAGCATTCGTTTGTGTGGGATGCTCTACCAGGTTCATTCCTAGATAAAGCACTCAAAGGGCACTAAGCATAGAGTGTGAAAACTGAGTTTCCTTGAGAGCTGCTTGGAAGCCTGATGGTGTGTGAAGTTAGTGAGCCAAATGGAGTTGTTCTCCCACAAGAACCACTCGGCTAATCCTTCTTCAATATGCCCTTCACCAACATGCAGTGTTTCCTTGATTGAATTAGCTCTCACACCAATATTTGCGTCTAGAGCCTTTGCATTGAGGGCTATCTGAAACGGCTGTGGCGCTGAAGTTGCCTGTGAATGTGGAGTTGGTGGCATGTGAAACCCGCATGTGGAGCATTCGTTTGTGTGGGATGCTCTACCAGGTTCATTTCAGTCCTAGGCACACAAAGGGCACTAAGCATAGAGTGTGAAAACTGAGTTTCCTTGAGAGCTGCTTGGAAGCCTGATGGTGTGTGAAGTTAGTGAGCCAAATGGAGTTGTTCTCCCACAAGAACCACTCGGCTGATCCTTCTTCAATATGCCCTTCACCAACATGCAGTGTTTCCTTGATTGAATTAGCTCTCACACCAATATTTGCGTCTAGAGCCTTTGCATTGAGGGCTATCTGAAAACGGCTGTGGCGCTGAAGTTGCCTGTGAATGTGGAGTTGGTGGCATGTGAAACCCGCATGTGGAGCATTCGTTTGTGTGGGATGCTCTACCAGGTTCATTTCAGTCCTAGCCATACAAAGGGCACTAAGCATAGAGTGTGAAAACTGAGTTTCCTTGAGAGCTTCTTGGAAGCCTGATGGTGTGTGAAGTTAGTGAGCCAAATGGAGTTGTTCTCCCCACAAGAACCACTCGGCTGATCCTTCTTCAATATGCCCTTCACCAACATGCAGTGTTTCCTTGATTGAATTAGCTCTCACACCAATATTTGCGTCTAGAGCCTTTGCATTGAGGCTATCTGAAAACGGTTGTGGCGCTGAAGTTGCCTGTGAATGTGGAGTTGGTGGCATGTGAAACCCGCATGTGGAGCATTCGTTTGTGTGGGATGCTCTACCAGGTTCATTTCAGTCCTAGCCATACAAAGGGCACTAAGCATAGAGTGTGAAAACTGAGTTTCCTTGAGAGCTGCTTGGAAGCCTGATGGTGTGTGAAGTTAGTGAGCCAAATGGAGTTGTTCTCCCACAAGAACCACTCGGCTGATCCTTCTTCAATATGCCCTTCACCAACATGCAGTGTTTCCTTGATTGAATTAGCTCTCACACCAATATTTGCGTCTAGAGCCTTTGCATTGAGGGCTATCTGAAACGGCTGTGGCGCTGAAGTTGCCTGTGAATGTGGAGTTGGTGGCATGTGAAACCCGCATGTGGAGCATTCGTTTGTGTGGGATGCTCTACCAGGTTCATTTCAGTCCTAGCCATACAAAGGGCACTAAGCATAGAGTGTGAAAACTGAGTTTCCTTGAGAGCTGCTTGGAAGCCTGATGGTGTGTGAAGTTAGTGAGCCAAATGGAGTTGTTCTCCCCACAAGAACCACTCGGCTGATCCTTCTTCAATATGCCCTTCACCAACATGCAGTGTTTTCCTTGATTGAATTAGCTCTCACACCAATATTTGCGTCTAGAGCCTTTGCATTGAGGGCTATCTGAAAACGGCTGTGGCGCTGAAGTTGCCTGTGAATGTGGAGTTGGTGGCATGTGAAACCCGCATGTGGAGCATTCGTTTGTGTGGGATGCTCTACCAGGTTCATTCCTAGATAATGCACTCAAAGGGCACTAAGCATAGAGTGTGAAAACTGAGTTTCCTTGAGAGCTGCTTGGAAGCCTGATGGTGTGTGAAGTTAGTGAGCCAAATGGAGTTGTTCTCCCACAAGAACCACTCGGCTGATCCTTCTTCAATATGCCCTTCACCAACATGCAGTGTTTCCTTGATTGAATTAGCTCTCACACCAATATTTGCGTCTAGAGCCTTTGCATTGAGGGCTATCTGAAAACGGCTGTGGCGCTGAAGTTGCCTGTGAATGTGGAGTTGGTGGCATGTGAAACCCGCATGTGGAGCATTCGTTTGTGTGGGATGCTCTACCAGGGTTCATTTCAGTCCTAGCCATACAAAGGGCACTAAGCATAGAGTGTGAAAACTGAGTTTCCTTGAGAGCTGCTTGGAAGCCTGATGGTGTGTGAAGTTAGTGAGCCAAATGGAGTTGTTCTCCCACAAGAACCACTCGGCTGATCCTTCTTCAATATGCCCTTCACCAACATGCAGTGTTTCCTTGATTGAATTAGCTCTCACACCAATATTTGCGTCTAGAGCCTTTGCATTGAGGGCTATCTGAAAACGGCTGTGGCGCTGAAGTTGCCTGTGAATGTGGAGTTGGTGGCATGTGAAACCCGCATGTGGAGCATTCGTTTGTGTGGATGCTCTACCAGGTTCATTTCAGTCCTAGCCATACAAAGGGCACTAAGCATAGAGTGTGAAAACTGAGTTTCCTTGAGAGCTTCTTGAAGCCTGATGGTGTGTGAAGTTAGGGAGCCAAATGGAGTTGTTCTCCCACAAGAACCACTCGGCTAATCCTTCTTCAATATGCCCTTCACCAACATGCAGTGTTTCCTTGATTGAATTAGCTCTCACACCAATATTTGCGTCTAGAGGCCTTTGCATTGAGGGCTATCTGAAAACAGGCTGTGGCGCTGAAGTTGCCTGTGAATGTGGAGTTGGTGGCATGTGAAACCCGCATGTGGAGCATTCGTTTGTGTGGGATGCTCTACCAGGTTCATTTCAGTCCTAGCCATACAAAGGGCACTAAGCATAGAGTGTGAAAACTGAGTTTCCTTGAGAGCTGCTTGGAAGCCTGATGGTGTGTGAAGTTAGTGAGCCAAATGGAGTTGTTCTCCCACAAGAACCACTCGGCTGATCCTTCTTCAATATGCCCTTCACCAACATGCAGTGTTTCCTTGATTGAATTAGCTCTCACACCAATATTTGCGTCTAGAGCCTTTGCATTGAGGGCTATCTGAAAACGGCTGTGGCGCTGAAGTTGCCTGTGAATGTGGAGTTGGTGGCATGTGAAACCCGCATGTGGAGCATTCGTTTGTGTGGGATGCTCTACCAGGTTCATTTCAGTCCTAGCCATACAAAGGGCACTAAGCATAGAGTGTGAAAACTGAGTTTCCTTGAGAGCTGCTTGGAAGCCTGATGGTGTGTGAAGTTAGTGAGCCAAATGGAGTTGTTCTCCCACAAGAACCACTCGGCTGATCCTTCTTCAATATGCCCTTCACCAACATGCAGTGTTTCCTTGATTGAATAAGCTCTCACACAATATTTGCGTCTAGAGCCTTTGCATTGAGGGCTATCTGAAAACGGCTGTGGCGCTGAAGTTGCCTGTGAATGTGGAGTTGGTGGCATGTGAAACCCGCATGTGGAGCATTCGTTTGTGTGGGATGCTCTACCAGGTTCATTCCTAGATAATGCACTCAAAGGGCACTAAGCATAGAGTGTGAAAACTGAGTTTCCTTGAGAGCTGCTTGGAAGCCTGATGGTGTGTGAAGTTAGTGAGCCAAATGGAGTTGTTCTCCCACAAGAACCACTCGGCTAATCCTTCTTCAATATGCCCTTCACCAACATGCAGTGTTTCCTTGATTGAATTAGCTCTCACACCAATATTTGCGTCTAGAGCCTTTGCATTGAGGGCTATCTGAAAACGGCTGTGGCGCTGAAGTTGCCTGTGAATGTGGAGTTGGTGGCATGTGAAACCCGCATGTGGAGCATTCGTTTGTGTGGGATGCTCTACCAGGTTCATTTCAGTCCTAGGCACACAAAGGGCACTAAGCATAGAGTGTGAAAACTGAGTTTCCTTGAGAGCTGCTTGGAAGCCTGATGGTGTGTGAAGTTAGTGAGCCAAATGGAGTTGTTCTCCACAAGAACCACTTGGCTGATCCTTCTTCAATATGCCCTTCACCAACATGCAGTGTTTCCTTGATTGAATTAGCTCTCACACCAATATTTGCGTCTAGAGCCTTTGCATTGAGGGCTATCTGAAAACGGCTGTGGCGCTGAAGTTGCCTGTGAATGTGGAGTTGGTGGCATGTGAAACCCGCATGTGGAGCATTCGTTTGTGTGGGATGCTCTACCAGGTTCATTTCAGTCCTAGCCATACAAAGGGCACTAAGCATAGAGTGTGAAAACTGAGTTTCCTTGAGAGCTTCTTGGAAGCCTGATGGTGTGTGAAGTTAGAGAGCCAAATGGAGTTGTTCTCCCACAAGAACCACTCGCTAATCCTTCTTCAATATGCCCTTCACCAACATGCAGTGTTTCCTTGATTGAATTAGCTCTCACACCAATATTTGCGTTCTAGAGCCTTTGCATTGAGGGCTATCTGAAAACGGTTGTGGCGCTGAAGTTGCCTGTGAATGTGGAGTTGGTGGCATGTGAAAACCCGCATGTGGAGCATTCGTTTGTGTGGGATGCTCTACCAGGTTCATTTCAGTCCTAGCCATACAAAGGGCACTAAGCATAGAGTGTGAAAACTGAGTTTCCTTGAGAGCTGCTTGGAAGCCTGATGGTGTGTGAAGTTAGTGAGCCAAATGGAGTTGTTCTCCCACAAGAACCACTAGGCTGATCCTTCTTCAATATGCCCTTCACCAACATGCAGTGTTTCCTTGATTGAATTAGCTCTCACACCAATATTTGCGTCTAGAGCCTTTGCATTGAGGGCTATCTGAAAACGGCTGTGGCGCTGAAGTTGCCTGTGAATGTGGAGTTGGTGGCATGTGAAACCCGCATGTGGAGCATTCGTTTGTGTGGGATGCTCTACCAGGTTCATTTCAGTCCTAGTCATACAAAGGGCACTAAGCATAGAGTGTGAAAACTGAGTTTCCTTGAGAGCTGCTTGGAAGCCTGATGGTGTGTGAAGTTAGTGAGCCAAATGGAGTTGTTCTCCCACAAGAACCACTCGGCTGATCCTTCTTCAATATGCCCTTCACCAACATGCAGTGTTTCCTTGATTGAATTAGCTCTCACACCAATATTTGCGTCTAGAGCCTTTGCATTGAGGGCTATCTGAAAATGGCTGTGGCGCTGAAGTTGCCTGTGAATGTGGAGTTGGTGGCATGTGAAACCCGCATGTGGAGCATTCGTTTGTGTGGGATGCTCTACCAGGTTCATTTCAGTCCTAGCCATACAAAGGGCACTAAGCATAGAGTGTGAAAACTGAGTTTCCTTGAGAGCTGCTTGGAAGCCTGATGGTGTGTGAAGTTAGTGAGCCAAATGGAGTTGTTCTCCACAAGAACCACTCGGCTGATCCTTCTTCAATATGCCCTTCACCAACATGCAGTGTTTCCTTGATTGAATTAGCTCTCACACCAATATTTGCGTCTAGAGCCTTTGCATTGAGGGCTATCTGAAAACGGCTGTGGCGCTGAAGTTGCCTGTGAATGTGGAGTTGGTGGCATGTGAAACCCGCATGTGGAGCATTCGTTTGTGTGGGATGCTCTACCAGGTTCATTCCTAGATAATGCACTCAAAGGGCACTAAGCATAGAGTGTGAAAACTGAGTTTCCTTGAGAGCTGCTTGGAAGCCTGATGGTGTGTGAAGTTAGTGAGCCTAATGGAGTTGTTCTCCCACAAGAACCACTCGGCTGATCCTTCTTCAATATGCCCTTCACCAACATGCAGTGTTTCCTTGATTGAATTAGCTCTCACACCAATATTTGCGTCTAGAGCCTTTGCATTGAGGGCTATCTGAAAACGGCTGTGGCGCTGAAGTTGCCTGTGAATGTGGAGTTGGTGGCATGTGAAACCCGCATGTGGAGCATTCGTTTGTGTGGGATGCTCTACCAGGTTCATTTAGTCCTAGCCATACAAAGGGCACTAAGCATAGAGTGTGAAAACTGAGTTTCCTTGAGAGCTGCTTGGAAGCCTGATGGTGTGTGAAGTTAGTGAGCCAAATGGAGTTGTTCTCCCACAAGAACCACTCGGCTGATCCTTCTTCAATATGCCCTTCACCAACATGCAGTGTTTCCTTGATTGAATTATCTCTCACACCAATATTTGCGTCTAGAGCCTTTGCATTGAGGGCTATCTGAAAACGGCTGTGGCGCTGAATTTGCCTGTGAATGTGGAGTTGGTGGCATGTGAAACCCGCATGTGGAGCATTCGTTTGTGTGGGATGCTCTACCAGGTTCATTTCAGTCCTAGCCATACAAAGGGCACTAAGCATAGAGTGTGAAAACTGAGTTTCCTTGAGAGCTGCTTGGAAGCCTGATGGTGTGTGAAGTTAGTGAGCCAA
This sequence comes from Ochotona princeps, assembly GCF_030435755.1. Classification (NCBI taxonomy): domain Eukaryota; kingdom Metazoa; phylum Chordata; class Mammalia; order Lagomorpha; family Ochotonidae; genus Ochotona; species Ochotona princeps. The sequence continues at coordinate 52,788 of NW_026701254.1, read as the reverse complement.
ATGGAGTTGTTCTCCCACAAGAACCACTCGGCTGATCCTTCTTCAATATGCCCTTCACCAACATGCAGTGTTTCCTTGATTGAATTAGCTCTCACACCAATATTTGCGTCTAGAGCCTTTGCATTGAGGGCTATCTGAAAACGGCTGTGGCGCTGAAGTTGCCTGTGAATGTGGAGTTGGTGGCATGTGAAACCCCGCATGTGGAGCATTCGTTTGTGTGGGATGCTCTACCAGGTTCATTCCTAGATAATGCACTCAAAGGGCACTAAGCATAGAGTGCGAAAACTGAGTTTCCTTGAGAGCTGCTTGGAAGCCTGATGGTTTGTGAAGTTAGTGAGCCAAATGGAGTTGTTCTCCCACAAGAACCACTCGGCTGATCCTTCTTCAATATGCCCTTCACCAACATGCAGTGTTTCCTTGATTGAATTAGCTCTCACACCAATATTTGCGTCTAGAGCCCTTTGCATTGAGGGCTATCTGAAAACGGCTGTGGCGCTGAAGTTGCCTGTGAATGTGGAGTTGGTGGCATGTGAAACCCGCATGTGGAGCATTCGTTTGTGTGGGATGCTCTACCAGGTTCATTCCTAGATAATGCACTCAAAGGGCACTAAGCATAGAGTGCGAAAACTGAGTTTCCTTGAGAGCTGCTTGGAAGCCTGATGGTGTGTGAAGTTAGTGAGCCAAATGGAGTTGTTCTCCACAAGAACCACTCGGCTGATCCTTCTTCAATATGCCCTTCACAACATGCAGTGTTTTCCTTGATTGAATTAGCTCTCACACCAATATTTGCGTCTAGAGCCTTTGCATTGAGGGCTATCTGAAAACGGCTGTGGCGCTGAAGTTGCATGTGAATGTGGAGTTAGTGGCATGTGAAACCCGCATGTGGAGCATTCGTTTGTGTGGGATGCTCTACCAGGTTCATTTCAGTCCTAGCCATACAAAGGGCACTAAGCATAGATTGTGAAAACTGAGTTTCCTTGAGAGCTGCTTGGAAGCCTGATGGTGTGTGAAGTTAGTGAGCCAAATGGAGTTGTTTCTCCCACAAGAACCACTCGGCTGATCCTTCTTCAATATGCCCTTCACCAACATGCAGTGTTTCCTTGATTGAATTAGCTCTCACACCAATATTTGCGTCTAGAGCCTTTGCATTGAGGGCTATCTGAAAACGGCTGTGGCGCTGAAGTTGCCTGTGAATGTGGAGTTGGTGCATGTGAAACCCGCATGTGGAGCATTCGTTTGTGTGGGATGCTCTACCAGGTTCATTCCTAGATAATGCACTCAAAGGGCACTAAGCATAGAGTGTGAAAACTGAGTTTCCTTGAGAGCTGCTTGGAAGCCTGATGGTGTGTGAAGTTAGTGAGCCAAATGGAGTTGTTCTCCCACAAGAACCACTCGGCTAATCCTTCTTCAATATGCCCTTCACCAACATGCAGTGTTTCCTTGATTGAATTAGCTCTCACACCAATATTTGCGTCTAGAGCCTTTGCATTGAGGGCTATCTGAAAACGGCTGTGGCGCTGAAGTTGCCTGTGAATGTGGAGTTGGTGGCATGTGAAACCCGCATGTGGAGCATTCGTTTGTGTGGGATGCTCTACCAGGTTCATTTCAGTCCTAGGCACGCAAAGGGCACTAAGCATAGAGTGTGAAAACTGAGTTTCCTTGAGAGCTGCTTGGAAGCCTGATGGTGTGTGAAGTTAGTGAGCCAAATGGAGTTGTTCTCCCACAAGAACCACTCGGCTGATCCTTCTTCAATATGCCCTTCACCAACATGCAGTGTTTCCTTGATTGAATTAGCTCTCACACCAATATTTGCGTCTAGAGCCTTTGCATTGAGGGCTATCTGAAAACGGCTGTGGCGCTGAAGTTGCTGTGAATGTGGAGTTGGTGGCATGTGAAACCCGCATGTGGAGCATTCGTTTGTGTGGGATGCTCTACCAGGTTCATTTCAGTCCTAGCCATACAAAGGGCCACTAAGCATAGAGTGTGAAAACTGAGTTTCCTTGAGAGCTTCTTGGAAGCCTGATGGTGTGTGAAGTTAGTGAGCCAAATGGAGTTGTTCTCCCACAAGAACCACTCGGCTGATCCTTCTTCAATATGCCCTTCACCAACATGCAGTGTTTCCTTGATTGAATTAGCTCTCACACCAATATTTGCGTCTAGAGCCTTTGCATTGAGGGCTATCTGAAAACGGCTGTGGCGCTGAAGTTGCCTGTGAATGGGGAGTTGGTGGCATGTGAAACCCGCATGTGGAGCATTCGTTTGTGTGGGATGCTCTACCAGGTTCATTTCAGTCCTAGCCATACAAAGGGCACTAAGCATAGAGTGTGAAAACTGAGTTTCCTTGAGAGCTGCTTGGAAGCCTGATGGTGTGTGAAGTTAGTGAGCCAAATGGAGTTGTTCTCCCACAAGAACCACTCGGCTGATCCTTCTTCAATATGCCCTTCACCAACATGCAGTGTTTCCTGATTGAATTAGCTCTCACACCAATATTTGCGTCTAGAGCCTTTGCATTGAGGGCTATCTGAAAACGGCTGTGGCGCTGAAGTTGCCTGTGAATGTGGAGTTGGTGGCATGTGAAACCCGCATGTGGAGCATTCGTTTGTGTGGGATGCTCTACCAGGTTCATTTCAGTCCTAGCCATACAAAGGGCACTAAGCATAGAGTGTGAAAACTGAGTTTCCTTGAGAGCTGCTTGGAAGCCTGATGGTGTGTGAAGTTAGTGAGCCAAATGGAGTTGTTCTCCCACAAGAACCACTCGGCTGATCCTTCTTCAATATGCCCTTCACCAACATGCAGTGTTTCCTTGATTGAATTAGCTCTCACACCAATATTTGCGTCTAGAGCCTTTGCATTGAGGGCTATCTGAAAACGGCTGTGGCGCTGAAGTTGCCTGTGAATGTGGAGTTGGTGGCATGTGAAACCCGCATGTGGAGCATTCGTTTGTGTGGGATGCTCTACCAGGTTCATTCCTAGATAATGCACTCAAAGGGCACTAAGCATAGAGTGTGAAAACTGAGTTTCCTTGAGAGCTGCTTGGAAGCCTGATGGTGTGTGAAGTTAGTGAGCCAAATGGAGTTGTTCTCCCACAAGAACCACTCGGCTGATCCTTCTTCAATATGCCCTTCACCAACATGCAGTGTTTCCTTGATTGAATTAGCTCTCACACCAATATTTGCGTCTAGAGCCTTTGCATTGAGGGCTATCTGAAAACGGCTGTGGCGCTGAAGTTGCCTGTGAATGTGGAGTTGGTGGCATGTGAAACCCGCATGTGGAGCATTCGTTTGTGTGGATGCTCTACCAGGTTCATTTCAGTCCTAGCCATACAAAGGGCACTAAGCATAGAGTGTGAAAACTGAGTTTCCTTGAGAGCTGCTTGGAAGCCTGATGGTGTGTGAAGTTAGTGAGCCAAATGGAGTTGTTCTCCCACAAGAACCACTCGGCTGATCCTTCTTCAATATGCCCTTCACCAACATGCAGTGTTTCCTTGATTGAATTAGCTCTCACACCAATATTTGCGTCTAGAGCCTTTGCATTGAGGGCTATCTGAAAACGGCTGTGGCGCTGAAGTTGCCTGTGAATGTGGAGTTGGTGGCATGTGAAACCCGCATGTGGAGCATTCGTTTGTGTGGGATGCTCTACCAGGTTCATTTCAGTCCTAGCCATACAAAGGGCACTAAGCATAGAGTGTGAAAACTGAGTTTCCTTGAGAGCTGCTTGGAAGCCTGATGGTGTGTGAAGTTAGTGAGCCAAATGGAGTTGTTCTCCCACAAGAACCACTCGGCTGATCCTTCTTCAATATGCCCTTCACCAACATGCAGTGTTTCCTTGATTGAATTAGCTCTCACACCAATATTTGCGTCTAGAGCCTTTGCATTGAGGGCTATCTGAAAACGGCTGTGGCGCTGAAGTTGCCTGTGAATGTGGAGTTGGTGGCATGTGAAACCCGCATGTGGAGCATTCGTTTGTGTGGGATGCTCTACCAGGTTCATTTCAGTCCTAGCCATACAAAGGGCACTAAGCATAGAGTGTGAAAACTGATTTTCCTTGAGAGCTGCTTGGAAGCCTGATGGTGTGTGAAGTTAGTGAGCCAAATGGAGTTGTTCTCCCACAAGAACCACTCGGCTGATCCTTCTTCAATATGCCCTTCACCAACATGCAGTGTTTCCTTGATTGAATTAGCTCTCACACCAATATTTGCGTCTAGAGCCTTTGCATTGAGGGCTATCTGAAAATGGCTGTGGCGCTGAAGTTGCCTGTGAATGTGGAGTTGGTGGCATGTGAAACCTGCCTGTGGAGCATTCGTTTGTGTGGGATGCTCTACCAGGTTCATTTCAGTCCTAGCCATACAAAGGGCACTAAGCATAGAGTGTGAAAACTGAGTTTCCTTGAGAGCTGCTTGGAAGCCTGATGGTGTGTGAAGTTAGTGAGCCAAATGGAGTTGTTCTCCCACAAGAACCACTCGGCTGATCCTTCTTCAATATGCCCTTCACCAACATGCAGTGTTTCCTTGATTGAATTAGCTCTCACACCAATATTTGCGTCTAGAGCCTTTGCATTGAGGGCTATCTGAAAACGGCTGTGGGCGCTGAAGTTGCCTGTGAATGTGGAGTTAGTGGCATGTGAAACCCGCATGTGGAGCATTCGTTTGTGTGGGATGCTCTACCAGGTTCATTTCAGTCCTAGCCATACAAAGGGCACTAAGCATAGAGTGTGAAACTGAGTTTCCTTGAGAGCTGCTTGGAAGCCTGATGGTGTGTGAAGTTAGTGAGCCAAATGGAGTTGTTCTCCCACAAGAACCACTCGGCTGATCCTTCTTCAATATGCCCTACACCAACATGCTGTGTTTCCTTGATTGAATTAGCTCTCACACCAATATTTGCGTCTAGAGCCTTTGCATTGAGGGCTATCTGAAAACGGCTGTGGCGCTGAAGTTGCCTGTGAATGTGGAGTTGGTGGCATGTGAAACCTGCCTGTGGAGCATTCGTTTGTGTGGGATGCTCTACCAGGTTCATTTCAGTCCTAGCCATACAAAGGGCACTAAGCATAGAGTGTGAAAACTGAGTTCCTTGAGAGCTGCTTGGAAGCCTGATGGTGTGTGAAGTTAGTGAGCCAAATGGAGTTGTTCTCCCACAAGAACCACTCGGCTGATCCTTCTTCAATATGCCCTTCACCAACATGCAGTGTTTCCTTGATTGAATTAGCTCTCACACCAATATTTGCGTCTCGAGCCTTTGCATTGAGGGCTATCTGAAAACGGCTGTGGCGCTGAAGTTGCCTGTGAATGTGGAGTTGGTGGCATGTGAAACCCGCATGTGGAGCATTCGTTTGTGTGGGATGCTCTACCAGGTTCATTCCTAGATAATGCACTCAAACGGCACTAAGCATAGAGTGTGAAACTGAGTTTCCTTGAGAGCTGCTTGGAAGCCTGATGGTGTGTGAAGTTAGTGAGCCAAATGGAGTTGTTCTCCCACAAGAACCACTCGGCTGATCCTTCTTCAATATGCCCTTCACCAACATGCAGTGTTTCCTTGATTGAATTAGCTCTCACACCAATATTTGCGTCTAGAGCCTTTGCATTGAGGGCTATCTGAAAACGGCTGTGGCGCTGAAGTTGCCTGTGAATGTGGAGTTGGTGGCATGTGAAACCCGCATGTGGAGCATTCGTTTGTGTGGGATGCTCTACCAGGTTCATTTCAGTCCTAGCCATACAAAGGGCACTAAGCATAGAGTGTGAAAACTGAGTTTCCTTGAGAGCTGCTTGGAAGCCTGATGGTGTGTGAAGTTAGTGAGCCAAATGGAGTTGTTCTCCCACAAGAACCACTCGGCTGATCCTTCTTCAATATGCCCCTTCACCAACATGCAGTGTTTCCTTGATTGAATTAGCTCTCACACCAATATTTGCGTCTAGAGCCTTTGCATTGAGGGCTATCTGAAAACGGTTGTGGCGCTGAAGTTGCCTGTGAATGTGGAGTTGGTGGCATGTGAAACCCGCATGTGGAGCATTCGTTTGTGTGGGATGCTCTACTAGGTTCATTTCAGTCCTAGTCACACTAAGGGCACTAAGCATAGAGTGTGAAAACTGAGTTTCCTTGAGAGCTGCTTGGAAGCCTGATGGTGTGTGAAGTTAGTGAGCCAAATGGAGTTGTTCTCCCACAAGAACCACTCGGCTGATCCTTCTTCAATATGCCCTACACAACATGCAGTGTTTCCTTGATTGAATTAGCTCTCACACCAATATTTGCGTCTAGAGCCTTTGCATTGAGGGCTATCTGAAAACGGCTGTGGCGCTGAAGTTGCCTGTGAATGTGGAGTTGGTGGCATGTGAAACCTGCCTGTGGAGCATTCGTTTGTGTGGGATGCTCTTCCAGGTTCATTTCAGTCCTAGCCATACAAAGGGCACTAAGCATAGAGTGTGAAAACTGAGTTTCCTTGAGAGCTGCTTGGAAGCCTGATGGTGTGTGAAGTTAGTGAGCCAAATGGAGTTGTTCTCCCACAAGAACCACTCGGCTGATCCTTCTTCAATATGCCCTTCACCAACATGCAGTGTTTCCTTGATTGAATTAGCTCTCACACCAATATTTGCGTCTAGAGCCTTTGCATTGAGGGCTATCTGAAAACGGCTGTGGCGCTGAAGTTGCCTGTGAATGTGGAGTTGGTGGCATGTGAAACCCGCATGTGGAGCATTCGTTTGTGTGGGGATGCTCTACCAGGTTCATTCCTAGATAATGCACTCAAACGGCACTAAGCATAGAGTGTGAAAACTGAGTTTCCTTGAGAGCTGCTTGGAAGCCTGATGGTGTGTGAAGTTAGTGAGCCAAATGGAGTTGTTCTCCCACAAGAACCACTCGGCTGATCCTTCTTCAATATGCCCTTCACCAACATGCAGTGTTTCCTTGATTGAATTAGCTCTCACACCAATATTTGCGTCTAGAGCCTTTGCATTGAGGGCTATCTGAAAACGGCTGTGGCGCTGAAGTTGCCTGTGAATGTGGAGTTGGTGGCATGTGAAATCCGCATGTGGAGCATTCGTTTGTTTGGGATGCTCTACCAGGTTCATTTCAGTCCTAGCCATACAAAGGGCACTAAGCATAGAGTGTGAAAACTGAGTTTCCTTGAGAGCTGCTTGGAAGCCTGATGGTGTGTGAAGTTAGTGAGCCAAATGGAGTTGTTCTCCCACAAGAACCACTCGGCTGATCCTTCTTCAATATGCCCTTCACCAACATGCAGTGTTTCCTTGATTGAATTAGCTCTCACACCAATATTTGCGTCTAGAGCCTTTGCATTGAGGGCTATCTGAAACGGCTGTGGCGCTGAAGTTGCCTGTGAATGTGGAGTTGGTGGCATGTGAAACCCGCATGTGGAGCATTCGTTTGTGTGGGATGCTCTACCAGGTTTCATTCCTAGATAATGCACACAAAGGGCACTAAGCATAGAGCGTGAAAACTGAGTTTCCTTGAGAGCTGCTTGGAAGCCTGATGGTGTGTGAAGTTAGTGAGCCAAATGGAGTTGTTCTCCCACAAGAACCTCTCGGCTGATCCTTCTTCAATATGCCCTTCACCAACATGCAGTGTTTCCTTGATTGAATTAGCTCTCACAGCAATATTTGCGTCTAGAGCCTTTGCATTGAGGGCTATCTGAAACGGCTGTGGCGCTGAAGTTGCCTGTGAATGTGGAGATGGTGGCATTGAAACCCGCATGTGGAGCATTCGTTTGTGTGGGATGCTCTACCAGGTTCATTTCAGTCCTAGCCATACAAAGGGCACTAAGCATAGAGTGTGAAAACTGAGTTTCCTTGAGAGCTGCTTGGAAGCCTGATGGTGTGTGAAGTTAGTGAGCCAAATGGAGTTGTTCTCCACAAGAACCACTCGGCTGATCCTTCTTCAATATGCCCTTCACCAACATGCAGTGTTTCCTTGATTGAATTAGCTCTCACACCAATATTTGCGTCTAGAGCCTTTGCATTGAGGGCTATCTGAAAACGGCTGTGGCGCTGAAGTTGCCTGTGAATGTGGAGTTGGTGGCATGTGAAACCCGCATGTGGAGCATTCGTTTGTGTGGGATGCTCTACCAGGTTCATTTCAGTCCTAGCCATACAAAGGGCACTAAGCATAGAGTGTGAAAACTGAGTTTCCTTGAGAGCTGCTTGGAAGCCTGATGGTGTGTGAAGTTAGTGAGCCAAATGGAGTTGTTCTCCCACAAGAACCACTCGGCTGATCCTTCTTCAATATGCCCTTCACCAACATGCAGTGTTTCCTTGATTGAATTAGCTTTCACACCAATATTTGCGTCTAGAGCCTTTGCATTGAGGGCTATCTGAAAACGGCTGTGGCGCTGAGTTGCCTGTGAATGTGGAGTTGGTGGCATGTGAAACCCGCATGTGGAGCATTCGTTTGTGTGGGATGCTCTACCAGGTTCATTTCAGTCCTAGCCATACAAAGGGCACTAAGCATAGAGTGTGAAAACTGAGTTTCCTTGAGAGCTGCTTGGAAGCCTGATGGTGTGTGAAGTTAGTGAGCCAAATGGAGTTGTTCTCCCACAAGAACCACTCGGCTGATCCTTCTTCAATATGCCCTTCACCAACATGCAGTGTTTCCTTGATTGAATTAGCTCTCACACCAATATTTTGCGTCTAGAGCCTTTGCATTGAGGGCTATCTGAAAACGGCTGTGGCGCTGAAGTTGCCTGTGAATGTGGAGTTGGTGGCATGTGAAACCGCATGTGGAGCATTCGTTTGTGTGGGATGCTCTACCAGGTTCATTTCAGTCCTAGCCATACAAAGGGCACTAAGCATAGAGTGTGAAAACTGATTTTCCTTGAGAGCTGCTTGGAAGCCTGATGGTGTGTGAAGTTAGTGAGCAAATGGAGTTGTTCTCCCACAAGAACCACTCGGCTGATCCTTCTTCAATATGCCCTTCACCAACATGCAGTGTTTCCTTGATTGAATTAGCTCTCACACCAATATTTGCGTCTAGAGCCTTTGCATTGAGGGCTATCTGAAAATGGCTGTGGCGCTGAAGTTGCCTGTGAATGTGGAGTTGGTGGCATGTGAAACCTGCCTGTGGAGCATTCGTTTGTGTGGGATGCTCTACCAGGTTCATTTCAGTCCTAGCCATACAAAGGGCACTAAGCATAGAGTGTGAAAACTGAGTTTCCTTGAGAGCTGCTTGGAAGCCTGATGGTGTGTGAAGTTAGTGAGCCAAATGGAGTTGTTCTCCCACAAGAACCACTCGGCTGATCCTTCTTCAATATGCCCTTCACCAACATGCAGTGTTTCCTTGATTGAATTAGCTCTCACACCAATATTTGCGTCTAGAGCCTTTGCATTGAGGGCTATCTGAAAACGGCTGTGGCGCTGAAGTTGCCTGTGAATGTGGAGTTAGTGGCATGTGAAACCCCGCATGTGGAGCATTCGTTTGTGTGGGATGCTCTACCAGGTTCATTTCAGTCCTAGCCATACAAAGGGCACTAAGCATAGAGTGTGAAAACTGAGTTTCCTTGAGAGCTGCTTGGAAGCCTGATGGTGTGTGAAGTTAGTGAGCCAAATGGAGTTGTTCTCCCACAAGAACCACTCGGCTGATCCTTCTTCAATATGCCCTACACCAACATGCAGTGTTTCCTTGATTGAATTAGCTCTCACACCAATATTTGCGTCTAGAGCCTTTGCATTGAGGGCTATCTGAAAACGGCTGTGGCGCTGAAAGTTGCCTGTGAATGTGGAGTTGGTGGCATGTGAAACCTGCCTGTGGAGCATTCGTTTGTGTGGGATGCTCTACCAGGTTCATTTCAGTCCTAGCCATACAAAGGGCACTAAGCATAGAGTGTGAAAACTGAGTTTCCTTGAGAGCTGCTTGGAAGCCTGATGGTGTGTGAAGTTTAGTGAGCCAAATGGAGTTGTTCTCCCACAAGAACCACTCGGCTGATCCTTCTTCAATATGCCCTTCACCAACATGCAGTGTTTCCTTGATTGAATTAGCTCTCACACCAATATTTGCGTCTAGAGCCTTTGCATTGAGGGCTATCTGAAAACGGCTGTGGCGCTGAAGTTGCCTGTGAATGTGGAGTTGGTGGCATGTGAAACCCGCATGTGGAGCATTCGTTTGTGTGGGATGCTCTACCAGGTTCATTCCTAGATAATGCACTCAAACGGCACTAAGCATAGAGTGTGAAAACTGAGTTTCCTTGAGAGCTGCTTGGAAGCCTGATGGTGTGTGAAGTTAGTGAGCCAAATGGAGTTGTTCTCCCACAAGAACCACTCGGCTGATCCTTCTTCAATATGCCCTTCACCAACATGCAGTGTTTCCTTGATTGAATTAGCTCTCACACCAATATTTGCGTCTAGAGCCTTTGCATTGAGGGCTATCTGAAAACGGCTGTGGCGCTGAAGTTGCCTGTGAATGTGGAGTTGGTGGCATGTGAAACCCGCATGTGGAGCATTCGTTGTGTGGGATGCTCTACCAGGTTCATTTCAGTCCTAGCCATACAAAGGGCACTAAGCATAGAGTGTGAAAACTGAGTTTCCTTGAGAGCTGCTTGGAAGCCTGATGGTGTGTGAAGTTAGTGAGCCAAATGGAGTTGTTCTCCCACAAGAACCACTCGGCTGATCCTTCTTCAATATGCCCTTCACCAACATGCAGTGTTTCCTTGATTGAATTAGCTCTCACACCAATATTTGCGTCTAGAGCCTTTGCATTGAGGGCTATCTGAAAACGGTTGTGGCGCTGAAGTTGCCTGTGAATGTGGAGTTGGTGGCATGTGAAACCCGCATGTGGAGCATTCGTTTGTGTGGGATGCTCTACTAGGTTCATTTCAGTCCTAGTCACACTAAGGGCACTAAGCATAGAGTGTGAAAACTGAGTTTCCTTGAGAGCTGCTTGGAAGCCTGATGGTGTGTGAAGTTAGTGAGCCAAATGGAGTTGTTCTCCCACAAGAACCACTCGGCTGATCCTTCTTCAATATGCCCTACACCAACATGCAGTGTTTCCTTGATTGAATTAGCTCTCACACCAATATTTGCGTCTAGAGCCTTTGCATTGAGGGCTATCTGAAAACGGCTGTGGCGCTGAAGTTGCCTGTGAATGTGGAGTTGGTGGCATGTGAAACCTGCCTGTGGAGCATTCGTTTGTGTGGGATGCTCTACCAGGTTCATTTCAGTCCTAGCCATACAAAGGGCACTAAGCATAGAGTGTGAAAACTGAGTTTCCTTGAGAGCTGCTTGGAAGCCTGATGGTGTGTGAAGTTAGTGAGCCAAATGGAGTTGTTCTCCCACAAGAACCACTCGGCTGATCCTTCTTCAATATGCCCTTCACCAACATGCAGTGTTTCCTTGATTGAATTAGCTCTCACACCAATATTTGCGTCTAGAGCCTTTGCATTGAGGGCTATCTGAAAACGGCTGTGGCGCTGAAGTTGCCTGTGAATGTGGAGTTGGTGGCATGTGAAACCCGCATGTGGAGCATTCGTTTGTGTGGGATGCTCTACCAGGTTCATTCCTAGATAATGCACTCAAACGGCACTAAGCATAGAGTGTGAAAACTGAGTTTCCTTGAGAGCTGCTTGGAAGCCTGATGGTGTGTGAAGTTAGTGAGCCAAATGGAGTTGTTCTCCCACAAGAACCACTCGGCTGATCCTTCTTCAATATGCCCTTCACCAACATGCAGTGTTTCCTTGATTGAATTAGCTCTCACACCAATATTTGCGTCTAGAGCCTTTGCATTGAGGGCTATCTGAAAACGGCTGTGGCGCTGAAGTTGCCTGTGAATGTGGAGTTGGTGGCATGTGAAATCCGCATGTGGAGCATTCGTTTGTTTGGGATGCTCTACCAGGTTCATTTCAGTCCTAGCCATACAAAGGGCACTAAGCATAGAGTGTGAAAACTGAGTTTCCTTGAGAGCTGCTTGGAAGCCGGATGGTGTGTGAAGTTAGTGAGCCAAATGGAGTTGTTCTCCCACAAGAACCACTCGGCTGATCCTTCTTCAATATGCCCTTCACCAACATGCAGTGTTTCCTTGATTGAATTAGCTCTCACACCAATATTTGCGTCTAGAGCCTTTGCATTGAGGGCTATCTGAAAACGGCTGTGGCGCTGAAGTTGCCTGTGAATGTGGAGTTGGTGGCATGTGAAACCCGCATGTGGAGCATTCGTTTGTGTGGGATGCTCTACCAGGTTCATTCCTACATAATGCACTCAAAGGGCACTAAGCATAGAGTGTGAAAACTGAGTTTCCTTGAGAGCTGCTTGGAAGCCTGATGGTGTGTGAAGTTAGTGAGCCAAATGGAGTTGTTCTCCCACAAGATCCACTCGGCTGATCCTTCTTCAATATGCCCTTCACCAACTGCAGTGTTTCCTTGATTGAATTAGCTCTCACACCAATATTTGCGTCTAGAGCCTTTGCATTGAGGGCTATCTGAAAACGGCTGTGGCGCTGAAGTTGCCTGTGAGTGTGGAGTTGGTGGCATGTGAAACCCGCATGTGGAGCATTCGTTTGTGTGGGATGCTCTACCAGGTTCATTCAGTCGTAGCCAAAGAAAGGGCACTAAGCATAGAGTGTGAAAACTGAGTTTCCTTGAGAGCTGCTTGGAAGCCTGATGGTGTGTGAAGTTAGTGAGCCAAATGGAGTTGTTCTCCCACAAGAACCACTCGGCTGATCCTTCTTCAATATGCCCTTCACCAACATGCAGTGTTTCCTTGATTGAATTAGCTCTCACACCAATATTTGCGTCTAGAGCCTTTGCATTGAGGGCTATCTGAAAATGGCTGTGGCGCTGAAGTTGCCTGTGAATGTGGAGTTGGTGGCATGTGAAACCCGCATGTGGAGCATTCGTTTGTGTGGGATGCTCTACCAGGTTCATTCCTAGATAATGCACTCAAAGGGCACTAAGCATAGAGTGTGAAAACTGAGTTTCCTTGAGAGCTGCTTGGAAGCCTGATGGTGTGTGAAGTTAGTGAGCCAAATGGAGTTGTTCTCCCACAAGAACCACTCGGCTGATCCTTCTTCAATATGCCCTTCACCAACATGCAGTGTTTCCTTGATTGAATTAGCTCTCACACCAATATTTGCGTCTAGAGCCTTTGCATTGAGGGCTATCTGAAAACGGCTGTGGCGCTGAAGTTGCCTGTGAGTGTGGAGTTGGTGGCATGTGAAACCCGCATGTGGAGCATTCGTTTGTGTGGGATGCTCTACCAGGTTCATTTCAGTCCTAGCCATACAAAGGGCACTAAGCATAGAGTGTGAAAACTGAGTTTCCTTGAGAGCTGCTTGGAAGCCTGATGGTGTGTGAAGTTATTGAGCCAAATGGAGTTGTTCTCCCACAAGAACCACTCGGCTGATCCTTCTTCAATATGCCCTTCACCAACTGCAGTGTTTCCTTGATTGAATTAGCTCTCACACCAATATTTGCGTCTAGAGCCTTTGCATTGAGGGCTATCTGAAAACGGCTGTGGCGCTGAAGTTGCCTGTGAATGTGGAGTTGGTGGCATGTGAAACCCGCATGTGGAGCATTCGTTTGTGTGGGATGCTCTACCAGGTTCATTTCAGTCCTAGTCATACAAAGGGCACTAAGCATAGAGTGAGAAAACTGAGTTTCCTTGAGAGCTGCTTGGAAGCCTGATGGTGTGTGAAGTTAGTGAGCCAAATGGAGTTGTTCTCCCACAAGAACCACTCGGCTGATCCTTCTTCAATATGCCCTTCACCAACATGCAGTGTTTCCTTGATTGAATTAGCTCTCACACCAATATTTGCGTCTAGAGCCTTTGCATTGAGGGCTATCTGAAAACGGCTGTGGCGCTGAAGTTGCCTGTGAGTGTGGAGTTGGTGGCATGTGAAACCCGCATGTGGAGCATTCGTTTGTGTGGGTTGCTCTACCAGGTTCATTTCAGTCGTTGCCAAAGAAAGGGCACTAAGCATAGAGTGTGAAAACTGAGTTTCCTTGAGAGCTGCTTGGAAGCCTGATGGTGTGTGAAGTTATTGAGCCAAATGGAGTTGTTCTCCCACAAGAACCACTCGGCTGATCCTTCTTCAATATGCCCTTCACCAACTGCAGTGTTTCCTTGATTGAATTAGCTCTCACACCAATATTTGCGTCTAGAGCCTTTGCATTGAGGGCTATCTGAAAACGGCTGTGGCGCTGAAGTTGCCTGTGAATGTGGAGTTGGTGGCATGTGAAACCCGCATGTGGAGCATTCGTTTGTGTGGGATGCTCTACCAGGTTCATTTCAGTCCTAGTCATACAAAGGGCACTAAGCATAGAGTGAGAAAACTGAGTTTCCTTGAGAGCTGCTTGGAAGCCTGATGGTGTGTGAAGTTAGTGAGCCAAATGGAGTTGTTCTCCCACAAGAACCACTCGGCTGATCCTTCTTCAATATGCCCTTCACCAACATGCAGTGTTTCCTTGATTGAATTAGCTCTCACACCAATATTTGCGTCTAGAGCCTTTGCATTGAGGGCTATCTGAAAACGGCTGTGGCGCTGAAGTTGCCTGTGAATGTGGAGTTGGTGGCATGTGAAACCCGCATGTGGAGCATTCGTTTGTGTGGGATGCTCTACCAGGTTCATTCCTAGATAATGCACTCAAAGGGCACTAAACACAGAGTGTGAAAACTGAGTTTCCTTGAGAGCTGCTTGGAAGCCTGATGGTGTGTGAAGTTAGTGAGCCAAATGGAGTTGTTCTCCCACAAGAACCACTCGGCTGATCCTTCTTCAATATGCCCTTCACCAACATGCAGTGTTTCCTTGATTGAATTAGCTCTCACACCAATATTTGCGTCTAGAGCCTTTGCATTGAGGGCTATCTGAAAACGGCTGTGGCGCTGAAGTTGCCTGTGAATGTGGAGTTGGTGGCATGTGAAACCCTCATGTGGAGCATTCGTTTGTGTGGGATGCTCTACCAGGTTCATTCCTTGATAATGCACTCAAAGGGCACTAAGCATAGAGTGTGAAAACTGAGTTTCCTTGAGAGCTGCTTGGAAGCCTGATGGTGTGTGAAGTTAGTGAGCCAAATGGAGTTGTTCTCCCACAAGAACCACTCGGCTGATCCTTCTTCAATATGCCCTTCACCAACATGCAGTGTTTCCTTGATTGAATTAGCTCTCACACCAATATTTGCGTCTAGAGCCTTTGCATTGAGGGCTATCTGAAAACGGCTGTGGCGCTGAAGTTGCCTGTGAGTGTGGAGTTGGTGGCATGTGAAACCCGCATGTGGAGCATTCGTTTGTGTGGGATGCTCTACCAGGTTCATTTCAGTCCTAGTCATACAAAGGGCACTAAGCATAGAGTGTGAAAACTGAGTTTCCTTGAGAGCTGCTTGGAAGCCGGATGGTGTGTGAAGTTAGTGAGCCAAATGGAGTTGTTCTCCCACAAGAACCACTCGGCTGATCCTTCTTCAATATGCCCTTCACCAACATGCAGTGTTTCCTTGATTGAATTAGCTCTCACACCAATATTTGCGTCTAGAGCCTTTGCATTGAGGGCTATCTGAAAACGGCTGTGGCGCTGAAGTTGCCTGTGAATGTGGAGTTGGTGGCATGTGAAACCCTCATGTGGAGCATTCGTTTGTGTGGGATGCTCTACCAGGTTCATTCCTTGATAATGCACTCAAAGGGCACTAAGCATAGAGTGTGAAAACTGAGTTTCCTTGAGAGCTGCTTGGAAGCCTGATGGTGTGTGAAGTTAGTGAGCCAAATGGAGTTGTTCTCCCACAAGAACCACTCGGCTGATCCTTCTTCAATATGCCCTTCACCAACATGCAGTGTTTCCTTGATTGAATTAGCTCTCACACCAATATTTGCGTCTAGAGCCTTTGCATTGAGGGCTATCTGAAAACGGCTGTGGCGCTGAAGTTGCCTGTGAGTGTGGAGTTGGTAGCATGTGAAACCCGCATGTGGAGCATTCGTTTGTGTGGGATGCTCTACCAAGTTCATTTCAGTCCTAGTCATACAAAGGGCACTAAGCATAGAGTGTGAAAACTGAGTTTCCTTGAGAGCTGCTTGGAAGCCGGATGGTGTGTGAAGTTAGTGAGCCAAATGGAGTTGTTCTCCCACAAGAACCACTCGGCTGATCCTTCTTCAATATGCCCTTCACCAACATGCAGTGTTTCCTTGATTGAATTAGCTCTCACACCAATATTTGCGTCTAGAGCCTTTGCATTGAGGGCTATCTGAAAACGGCTGTGGCGCTGAAGTTGCCTGTGAGTGTGGAGTTGGTGGCATGTGAAACCCGCATGTGGAGCATTCGTTTGTGTGGGATGCTCTACCAGGTTCATTTCAGTCGTAGCCAAAGAAAGGGCACTAAGCATAGAGTGTGAAAACTGAGTTTCCTTGAGAGCTGCTTGGAAGCCTGATGGTGTGTGAAGTTAGTGAGCCAAATGGAGTTGTTCTCCCACAAGAACCACTCTGCTGATCCTTCTTCAATATGCCCTTCACCAACATGCAGTGTTTCCTTGATTGAATTAGCTCTCACACCAATATTTGCGTCTAGAGCCTTTGCATTGAGGGCTATCTGAAAACGGCTGTGGCGCTGAAGTTGCCTGTGAATGTGGAGTTGGTGGCATGTGAAACCCGCATGTGGAGCATTCGTTTGTGTGGGATGCTCTACCAGGTTCATTCCTAGATAATGCACTCAAAGGGCACTAAGCATAGAGTGTGAAAACTGAGTTTCCTTGAGAGCTGCTTGGAAGCCTGATGGTGTGTGAAGTTAGTGAGCCAAATGGAGTTGTTCTCCCACAAGAACCACTCGGCTGATCCTTCTTCAATATGCCCTTCACCAACATGCAGTGTTTCCTTGATTGAATTAGCTCTCACACCAATATTTGCGTCTAGAGCCTTTGCATTGAGGGCTATCTGAAAATGGCTGTGGCGCTGAAGTTGCCTGTGAATGTGGAGTTGGTGGCATGTGAAACCCGCATGTGGAGCATTCGTTTGTGTGGGATGCTCTACCAGGTTCATTCCTAGATAATGCACTCAAAGGGCACTAAGCATAGAGTGTGAAAACTGAGTTTCCTTGAGAGCTGCTTGGAAGCCTGATGGTGTGTGAAGTTAGTGAGCCAAATGGAGTTGTTCTCCCACAAGAACCACTCGGCTGATCCTTCTTCAATATGCCCTTCACCAACATGCAGTGTTTCCTTGATTGAATTAGCTCTCACACCAATATTTGCGTCTAGAGCCTTTGCATTGAGGGCTATCTGAAAACGGCTGTGGCGCTGAAGTTGCCTGTGAATGTGGAGTTGGTGGCATGTGAAACCCGCATGTGGAGCATTCGTTTGTGTGGGATGCTCTACCAGGTTTATTTCAGTTCTAGCCATACAAAGGGCACTAAGCATAGAGTGTGAAAACTGAGTTTCCTTGAGAGCTGCTTGGAAGCCGGATGGTGTGTGAAGTTAGTGAGCCAAATGGAGTTGTTCTCCCACAAGAACCACTCGGCTGATCCTTCTTCAATATGCCCTTCACCAACATGCAGTGTTTCCTTGATTGAATTAGCTCTCACACCAATATTTGCGTCTAGAGCCTTTGCATTGAGGGCTATCTGAAAACGGCTGTGGCGCTGAAGTTGCCTGTGAGTGTGGAGTTGGTGGCATGTGAAACCCGCATGTGGAGCATTCGTTTGTGTGGGATGCTCTACCAGGTTCATTTCAGTCGTAGCCAAAGAAAGGGCACTAAGCATAGAGTGTGAAAACTGAGTTTCCTTGAGAGCTGCTTGGAAGCCTGATGGTGTGTGAAGTTAGTGAGCCAAATGGAGTTGTTCTCCCACAAGAACCACTCGGCTGATCCTTCTTCAATATGCCCTTCACCAACATGCAGTGTTTCCTTGATTGAATTAGCTCTCACACCAATATTTGCGTCTAGAGCCTTTGCATTGAGGGCTATCTGAAAATGGCTGTGGCGCTGAAGTTGCCTGTGAATGTGGAGTTGGTGGCATGTGAAACCCGCATGTGGAGCATTCGTTTGTGTGGGATGCTCTACCAGGTTCATTCCTAGATAATGCACTCAAAGGGCACTAAGCATAGAGTGTGAAAACTGAGTTTCCTTGAGAGCTGCTTGGAAGCCTGATGGTGTGTGAAGTTAGTGAGCCAAATGGAGTTGTTCTCCCACAAGAACCACTCGGCTGATCCTTCTTCAATATGCCCTTCACCAACATGCAGTGTTTCCTTGATTGAATTAGCTCTCACACCAATATTTGCGTCTAGAGCCTTTGCATTGAGGGCTATCTGAAAACGGCTGTGGCGCTGAAGTTGCCTGTGAATGTGGAGTTGGTGGCATGTGAAACCCGCATGTGGAGCATTCGTTTGTGTGGGATGCTCTACCAGGTTTATTTCAGTTCTAGCCATACAAAGGGCACTAAGCATAGAGTGTGAAAACTGAGTTTCCTTGAGAGCTGCTTGAAGCCTGATGGTGTGTGAAGTTAGTGAGCCAAATGGAGTTGTTCTCCCACAAGAACCACTCGGCTGATCCTTCTTCAATATGCCCTTCACCAACATGCAGTGTTTCCTTGATTGAATTAGCTCTCACACCAATATTTGCGTCTAGAGCCTTTGAATTGAGGGCTATCTGAAAACGGCTGTGGCGCTGAAGTTGCCTGTGAATGTGGAGTTGGTGGCATGTGAAACCCGCATGTGGAGCATTCGTTTGTGTGGGATGCTGACCAAGCCTCATTTCAGTCGTAGCCAAAGAAAGGGCACTAAGCATACAGTGTGAAAACTGAGTTTCCTTGAGAGCTGCTTGGAAGCCTGATGGTGTGTGAAGTTATTGAGCCAAATGGAGTTGTTCTCCCACAAGAACCACTCGGCTGATCCTTCTTCAATATGCCCTTCACCAACTGCAGTGTTTCCTTGATTGAATTAGCTCTCACACCAATATTTGCGTCTAGAGCCTTTGCATTGAGGGCTATCTGAAAACGGCTGTGGCGCTGAAGTTGCCTGTGAATGTGGAGTTGGTGGCATGTGAAACCCGCATGTGGAGCATTCGTTTGTGTGGGATGCTCTACCAGGTTCATTTCAGTCCTAGTCATACAAAGGGCACTAAGCATAGAGTGAGAAAACTGAGTTTCCTTGAGAGCTGCTTGGAAGCCTGATGGTGTGTGAAGTTAGTGAGCCAAATGGAGTTGTTCTCCCACAAGAACCACTCGGCTGATCCTTCTTCAATATGCCCTTCACCAACATGCAGTGTTTCCTTGATTGAATTAGCTCTCACACCAATATTTGCGTCTAGAGCCTTTGCATTGAGGGCTATCTTTAAACGGCTGTGGCGCTGAAGTTGCCTGTGAATGTGGAGTTGGTGGCATGTGAAACCCGCATGTGGAGCATTCGTTTGTGTGGGATGCTCTACCAGGTTCATTCCTAGATAATGCACTCAAAGGGCACTAAACACAGAGTGTGAAAACTGAGTTTCCTTGAGAGCTGCTTGGAAGCCTGATGGTGTGTGAAGTTAGTGAGCCAAATGGAGTTGTCCTCCCACAAGAACCACTCGGCTGATCCTTCTTCAATATGCCCTTCACCAACATGCAGTGTTTCCTTGATTGAATTAGCTCTCACACCAATATTTGCGTCTAGAGCCTTTGCATTGAGGGCTATCTGAAAACGGCTGTGGCGCTGAAGTTGCCTGTGAATGTGGAGTTGGTGGCATGTGAAACCCTCATGTGGAGCATTCGTTTGTGTGGGATGCTCTACCAGGTTCATTCCTTGATAATGCACTCAAAGGGCACTAAGCATAGAGTGTGAAAACTGAGTTTCCTTGAGAGCTGCTTGGAAGCCTGATGGTGTGTGAAGTTAGTGAGCCAAATGGAGTTGTTCTCCCACAAGAACCACTCGGCTGATCCTTCTTCAATATGCCCTTCACCAACATGCAGTGTTTCCTTGATTGAATTAGCTCTCACACCAATATTTGCGTCTAGAGCCTTTGCATTGAGGGCTATCTGAAAACGGCTGTGGCGCTGAAGTTGCCTGTGAGTGTGGAGTTGGTGGCATGTGAAACCCGCATGTGGAGCATTCGTTTGTGTGGGATGCTCTACCAGGTTCATTTCAGTCCTAGTCATACAAAGGGCACTAAGCATAGAGTGTGAAAACTGAGTTTCCTTGAGAGCTGCTTGGAAGCCGGATGGTGTGTGAAGTTAGTGAGCCAAATGGAGTTGTTCTCCCACAAGAACCACTCGGCTGATCCTTCTTCAATATGCCCTTCACCAACATGCAGTGTTTCCTTGATTGAATTAGCTCTCACACCAATATTTGCGTCTAGAGCCTTTGCATTGAGGGCTATCTGAAAACGGCTGTGGCGCTGAAGTTGCCTGTGAATGTGGAGTTGGTGGCATGTGAAACCCTCATGTGGAGCATTCGTTTGTGTGGGATGCTCTACCAGGTTCATTCCTTGATAATGCACTCAAAGGGCACTAAGCATAGAGTGTGAAAACTGAGTTTCCTTGAGAGCTGCTTGGAAGCCTGATGGTGTGTGAAGTTAGTGAGCCAAATGGAGTTGTTCTCCCACAAGAACCACTCGGCTGATCCTTCTTCAATATGCCCTTCACCAACATGCAGTGTTTCCTTGATTGAATTAGCTCTCACACCAATATTTGCGTCTAGAGCCTTTGCATTGAGGGCTATCTGAAAACGGCTGTGGCGCTGAAGTTGCCTGTGAGTGTGGAGTTGGTAGCATGTGAAACCCGCATGTGGAGCATTCGTTTGTGTGGGATGCTCTACCAGGTTCATTTCAGTCCTAGTCATACAAAGGGCACTAAGCATAGAGTGTGAAAACTGAGTTTCCTTGAGAGCTGCTTGGAAGCCGGATGGTGTGTGAAGTTAGTGAGCCAAATGGAGTTGTTCTCCCACAAGAACCACTCGGCTGATCCTTCTTCAATATGCCCTTCACCAACATGCAGTGTTTCCTTGATTGAATTAGCTCTCACACCAATATTTGCGTCTAGAGCCTTTGCATTGAGGGCTATCTGAAAACGGCTGTGGCGCTGAAGTTGCCTGTGAGTGTGGAGTTGGTGGCATGTGAAACCCGCATGTGGAGCATTCGTTTGTGTGGGATGCTCTACCAGGTTCATTTCAGTCGTAGCCAAAGAAAGGGCACTAAGCATAGAGTGTGAAAACTGAGTTTCCTTGAGAGCTGCTTGGAAGCCTGATGGTGTGTGAAGTTAGTGAGCCAAATGGAGTTGTTCTCCCACAAGAACCACTCTGCTGATCCTTCTTCAATATGCCCTTCACCAACATGCAGTGTTTCCTTGATTGAATTAGCTCTCACACCAATATTTGCGTCTAGAGCCTTTGCATTGAGGGCTATCTGAAAACGGCTGTGGCGCTGAAGTTGCCTGTGAATGTGGAGTTGGTGGCATGTGAAACCCGCATGTGGAGCATTCGTTTGTGTGGGATGCTCTACCAGGTTCATTCCTAGATAATGCACTCAAAGGGCACTAAACATAGAGTGTGAAAACTGAGTTTCCTTGAGAGCTGCTTGGAAGCCTGATGGTGTGTGAAGTTAGTGAGCCAAATGGAGTTGTTCTCCCACAAGAACCACTCGGCTGATCCTTCTTCAATATGCCCTTCACCAACATGCAGTGTTTCCTTGATTGAATTAGCTCTCACACCAATATTTGCGTCTAGAGCCTTTGCATTGAGGGCTATCTGAAAATGGCTGTGGCGCTGAAGTTGCCTGTGAATGTGGAGTTGGTGGCATGTGAAACCCGCATGTGGAGCATTCGTTTGTGTGGGATGCTCTACCAGGTTCATTCCTAGATAATGCACTCAAAGGGCACTAAGCATAGAGTGTGAAAACTGAGTTTCCTTGAGAGCTGCTTGGAAGCCTGATGGTGTGTGAAGTTAGTGAGCCAAATGGAGTTGTTCTCCCACAAGAACCACTCGGCTGATCCTTCTTCAATATGCCCTTCACCAACATGCAGTGTTTCCTTGATTGAATTAGCTCTCACACCAATATTTGCGTCTAGAGCCTTTGCATTGAGGGCTATCTGAAAACGGCTGTGGCGCTGAAGTTGCCGGTGAATGTGGAGTTGGTGGCATGTGAAACCCGCATGTGGAGCATTCGTTTGTGTGGGATGCTCTACCAGGTTTATTTCAGTTCTAGCCATACAAAGGGCACTAAGCATAGAGTGTGAAAACTGAGTTTCCTTGAGAGCTGCTTGGAAGCCTGATGGTGTGTGAAGTTAGTGAGCCAAATGGAGTTGTTCTCCCACAAGAACCACTCGGCTGATCCTTCTTCAATATGCCCTTCACCAACATGCAGTGTTTCCTTGATTGAATTAGCTCTCACACCAATATTTGCGTCTAGAGCCTTTGCATTGAGGGCTATCTGAAAACGGCTGTGGCGCTGAAGTTGCCTGTGAGTGTGGAGTTGGTGGCATGTGAAACCCGCATGTGGAGCATTCGTTTGTGTGGGATGCTCTACCAGGTTCATTTCAGTCGTAGCCAAAGAAAGGGCACTAAGCATAGAGTGTGAAAACTGAGTTTCCTTGAGAGCTGCTTGGAAGCCTGATGGTGTGTGAAGTTAGTGAGCCAAATGGAGTTGTTCTCCCACAAGAACCACTCGGCTGATCCTTCTTCAATATGCCCTTCACCAACATGCAGTGTTTCCTTGATTGAATTAGCTCTCACACCAATATTTGCGTCTAGAGCCTTTGCATTGAGGGCTATCTGAAAATGGCTGTGGCGCTGAAGTTGCCTGTGAATGTGGAGTTGGTGGCATGTGAAACCCGCATGTGGAGCATTCGTTTGTGTGGGATGCTCTACCAGGTTCATTCCTAGATAATGCACTCAAAGGGCACTAAGCATAGAGTGTGAAAACTGAGTTTCCTTGAGAGCTGCTTGGAAGCCTGATGGTGTGTGAAGTTAGTGAGCCAAATGGAGTTGTTCTCCCACAAGAACCACTCGGCTGATCCTTCTTCAATATGCCCTTCACCAACATGCAGTGTTTCCTTGATTGAATTAGCTCTCACACCAATATTTGCGTCTAGAGCCTTTGCATTGAGGGCTATCTGAAAACGGCTGTGGCGCTGAAGTTGCCTGTGAATGTGGAGTTGGTGGCATGTGAAACCCGCATGTGGAGCATTCGTTTGTGTGGGATGCTCTACCAGGTTTATTTCAGTTCTAGCCATACAAAGGGCACTAAGCATAGAGTGTGAAAACTGAGTTTCCTTGAGAGCTGCTTGGAAGCCTGATGGTGTGTGAAGTTAGTGAGCCAAATGGAGTTGTTCTCCCACAAGAACCACTCGGCTGATCCTTCTTCAATATGCCCTTCACCAACATGCAGTGTTTCCTTGATTGAATTAGCTCTCACACCAATATTTGCGTCTAGAGCCTTTGAATTGAGGGCTATCTGAAAACGGCTGTGGCGCTGAAGTTGCCTGTGAATGTGGAGTTGGTGGCATGTGAAACCCGCATGTGGAGCATTCGTTTGTGTGGGATGCTGACCAAGCCTCATTTCAGTCGTAGCCAAAGAAAGGGCACTAAGCATACAGTGTGAAAACTGAGTTTCCTTGAGAGCTGCTTGGAAGCCTGATGGTGTGTGAATTTAGTGAGCCAAATGGAGTTGTTCTCCCACAAGAACCACTCGGCTGATCCTTCTTCAATATGCCCTTCACCAACATGCAGTGTTTCCTTGATTGAATTAGCTCTCACACCAATATTTGCGTCTAGAGCCTTTGCATTGAGGGCTATCTGAAAACGGCTGTGGCGCTGAAGTTGCCTGTGAATGTGGAGTTGGTGGCATGTGAAACCCGCATGTGGAGCATTCGTTTGTGTGGGATGCTCTACCAGGTTCATTTCAGTCCTAGCCATACAAAGGGCACTAAGCATAGAGTGTGAAAACTGAGTTTCCTTGAGAGCTGCTTGGAAGCCTGATGGTGTGTGAAGTTAGTGAGCCAAATGGAGTTGTTCTCCCACAAGAACCACTCGGCTGATCCTTCTTCAATATGCCCTTCACCAACATGCAGTGTTTCCTTGATTGAATTAGCTCTCACACCAATATTTGCGTCTGGAGCCTTTGCATTGAGGGCTATCTGAAAATGGCTGTGGCGCTGAAGTTGCCTGTGAATGTGGAGTTGGTGGCATGTGAAACCCGCATGTGGAGCATTCGTTTGTGTGGGAACCTCTACCAGGTTCATTCCTAGATAATGCACTCTAAGGGCACTAAGCATAGAGTGTGAAAACTGAGTTTCCTTGAGAGCTGCTTGGAAGCCTGATGGTGTGTGAAGTTAGTGAGCCAAATGGAGTTGTTCTCCCACAAGAACCTCTCGGCTGATCTTTCTTCAATATGCCCTTCACCAACATGCAGTGTTTCCTTGATTGAATTAGCTCTCACACCAATATTTGCGTCTAGAGCCTTTGCATTGAGGGCTATCTGAAAACGGCTGTGGCGCTGAAGTTGCCTGTGAATGTGGAGTTGGTGGCATGTGAAACCCGCATGTGGAGCATTCGTTTGTGTGGGTTGCTCTACCAGGTTCATTTCAGTCCTATCCATATAAAGGGCACTAAGCATAGAGTGTGAAAACTGAGTTTCCTTGAGAGCTGCTTGGAAGCCTGATGGTGTGTGAAGTTAGTGAGCCAAATGGAGTGGTTCTCCCACAAGAACCACTTGGCTGATCCTTCTTCAATATGCCCTTCACCAACATGCAG
Source organism: Ochotona princeps (assembly GCF_030435755.1). Classification (NCBI taxonomy): domain Eukaryota; kingdom Metazoa; phylum Chordata; class Mammalia; order Lagomorpha; family Ochotonidae; genus Ochotona; species Ochotona princeps. The sequence goes on along the minus strand of NW_026701254.1, from coordinate 28,179 downwards.
TGTTTCCTTGATTGAATTAGCTCTCACACCAATATTTGCGTCTAGAGCCTTTGCATTGAGGGCTATCTGAAAACGGCTGTGGCGCTGAAGTTGCCTGTGAATGTGGAGTTGGTGGCATGTGAAACCCGCATGTGGCGCATTCGTTTGTGTGGGATGCTCTACCAGGTTCATTCCTAGATAATTCACTCAAAGGGCACTAAGCATAGAGTGTGAAAACTGAGTTTCCTTGAGAGCTGCTTGGAAGCCTGATGGTGTGTGAAGTTAGGGAGCCAAATGGAGTTGTTCTCCCACAAGAACCTCTCGGCTGATTCTTCTTCAATATGCCCTTCACCAACATGCAGTGTTTCCTTGATTGAATTAGCTCTCACACCAATATTTGCGTCTAGAGCCTTTGCATTGAGGGCTATCTGAAAACGGCTGTGGCGCTGAATTTGCCTGTGAATGTGGAGTTGGTGGCATGTGAAACCCGCATGTGGAGCATTCGTTTGTGTGGGATGCTCTACCAGGTTCATTTCAGTCCTAGTCATACTAAGGGCACTAAGCATAGAGTGTGAAAACTGAGTTTCCTTGAGAGCTGCTTGGAAGCCTGATGGTGTGTGAAGTTAGTGAGCCAAATGGAGTTGTTCTCCCACAAGAACCACTCGGCTGATCCTTCTTCAATATGCCCTTCACCAACATGCAGTGTTTCCTTGATTGAATTAGCTTTCACACCAATATTTGCGTCTAGAGCCTTTGCATTGAGGGCTATCTGAAAACGGCTGTGGCGCTGAAGTTGCCTGTGAATGTGGAGTTGGTGGCATGTGAAACCCGCATGTGGAGCATTCGTTTGTGTGGGATGCTCTACCAGGTTCATTCCTAGATAATGCACTCAACGGGCACTAAGCATAGAGTGTGAAAACTGAGTTTCCTTGAGAGCTGCTTGGAAGCCTGATGGTGTGTGAATTTAGTGAGCCAAATGGAGTTGTTCTTCCACAAGAACCACTCGGCTGATCTTTCTTCAATATGCCCTTCACCAACATGCAGTGTTTCCTTGATTGAATTAGCTCTCACACCAATATTTGCATCTAGAGCCTTTGCATTGAGGGCTATCTGAAAACGGCTGTGGCGCTGAAGTTGCCTGTGAATGTGGAGTTGGTGGCATGTGAAACCCGCATGTGGAGCATTCGTTTGTGTGGGATGCTCTACCAGGTTCATTCCTAGATAATGCACTCAAAGGGCAATAAGAATAGAGTGTGAAAACTGAGTTTCCTTGAGAGCTGCTTGGAAGCCTGATGGTGTGTGAAGTTAGTGAGCCAAATGGAGTTGTTCTCCCACAAGAACCACTCGGCTGATCCTTCTTCAATATGCCCTTCACCAACATGCAGTGTTTCCTTGATTGAATTAGCACTCACACCAATATTTGTGTCTAGAACCTTTGCATTGAGGGCTATCTGAAAACGGCTGTGGCGCTGAAGTTGCCTGTGAATGTGGAGTTGGTGGCATGTGAAACCCGCATGTGGAGCATTCGTTTGTGTGGGATGCTCTACCAGGTTCATTTCAGTCCTAGCCATACAAAGGGCACTAAGCATAGAGTGTGAAAACTGAGTTTCCTTGAGAGCTGCTTGGAAGCCTGATGGTGTGTGAAGTTAGTGAGCCAAATGGAGTTGTTCTCCCACAAGAACCACTCGGCTGATCCTTCTTCAATACGCCCTTCACCAACATGCAGTGTTTCCTTGATTGAATTAGCTCTCACACCAATATTTGCGTCTAGAGCCTTTGCATTGAGGGCTATCTGAAAATGGCTGTTGTGCTGAAGTTGCCTGAGAATGTGGAGTTGATGGCATGTGAAACCCGCATGTGGAGCATTTGTTTGTGTGGGATGCTCTACCAGGTTCATTTAAGTCGAAGCCATACAAAGGGCACTAAGCATAGAGTGTGAAAACTGAGTTTCCTTGAGAGCTGCTTGGAAGCCTGATGGTGTGTGAAGTTAGTGAGCCAAATGAAGTTGTTCTCCCACAAGAACCACTCGGCTGATCCTTCTTCAATATGCCCTTCACCAACATGCAGTGTTTCCTTGATTGAATTAGCTCTCACACCAATATTTGCGTCTAGAGCCTTTGCATTGAGGGCTATCTGAAAACGGCTGTGGCGCTGAAGTTGCCTGTGAATGTGGAGTTGGTGGCATGTGAAACCCGCATGTGGAGCATTCGTTTGTATGGGATGCTCTCCAAACTTCATTTCAGTCCCTAGCACTCAAAGGGCACTAAGCATAGAGTGTGAAAACTGAGTTTCCTTGAGAGCTGCTTGGAAGCCTGATGGTGTGTGAAGTTAGTGAGCCAAATGGAGTTGTTCTCCCACAAGAACCACTCGGCTGATCCTTCTTCAATATGCCCTTCACCAACATGCAGTGTTTCCTTGATTGAATTAGCTCTCACACCAATATTTGCGTCTAGAGCCTTTGCATTGAGGGCTATCTGAAAACGGCTGTGGCGCTGAATTTGCCTGTGAATGTGGAGTTGGTGGCATGTGAAACCCGCATGTGGAGCATTCGTTTGTGTGGGATGCTCTACCAGGTTCATTTCAGTCCTAGTCATACTAAGGGCACTAAGCATAGAGTGTGAAAACTGAGTTTCCTTGAGAGCTGCTTGGAAGCCTGATGGTGTGTGAAGTTAGTGAGCCAAATGGAGTTGTTCTCCCACAAGAACCACTCGGCTGATCCTTCTTCAATATGCCCTTCACCAACATGCAGTGTTTCCTTGATTGAATTAGCTTTCACACCAATATTTGCGTCTAGAGCCTTTGCATTGAGGGCTATCTGAAAACGGCTGTGGCGCTGAAGTTGCCTGTGAATGTGGAGTTGGTGGCATGTGAAACCCGCATGTGGAGCATTCGTTTGTGTGGGATGCTCTACCAGGTTCATTCCTAGATAATGCACTCAAAGGGCACTAAGCATAGAGTGTGAAAACTGAGTTTCCTTGAGAGCTGCTTGGAAGCCTGATGGTGTGTGAATTTAGTGAGCCAAATGGAGTTGTTCTTCCACAAGAACCACTCGGCTGTTCTTTCTTCAATATGCCCTTCACCAACATGCAGTGTTTCCTTGATTGAATTAGCTCTCACACCAATATTTGCGTCTAGAGCCTTTGCATTGAGGGCTATCTGAAAACGGCTGTGGCGCTGAAGTTGCCTGTGAATGTGGAGTTGGTGGCATGTGAAACCCGCATGTGGAGCATTCGTTTGTGTGGGATGCTCTACCAGGTTCATTCCTAGATAATGCACTCAAAGGGCAATAAGAATAGAGTGTGAAAACTGAGTTTCCTTGAGAGCTGCTTGGAAGCCTGATGGTGTGTGAAGTTAGTGAGCCAAATGGAGTTGTTCTCCCACAAGAACCACTCGGCTGATCCTTCTTCAATATGCCCTTCACCAACATGCAGTGTTTCCTTGATTGAATTAGCTCTCACACCAATATTTGTGTCTAGAACCTTTGCATTGAGGGCTATCTGAAAACGGCTGTGGCGCTGAAGTTGCCTGTGAATGTGGAGTTGGTGGCATGTGAAACCCGCATGTGGAGCATTCGTTTGTGTGGGATGCTCTACCAGGTTCATTTCAGTCCTAGCCATACAAAGGGCACTAAGCATACAGTGTGAAAACTGAGTTTCTTTGAGAGCTGCTTGGAAGCCTGATGGTGTGTGAAGTTAGTGAGCCAAATGGAGTTGTTCTCCCACAAGAACCACTCTGCTGATCCTTCTTCAATACGCCCTTCACCAACATGCAGTGTTTCCTTGATTGAATTAGCTCTCACACCAATATTTGCGTCTAGAGCCTTTGGATTGAGGGCTATCTGAAAATGGCTGTTGTGCTGAAGTTGCCTGAGAATGTGGAGTTGATGGCATGTGAAACCCGCATGTGGAGCATTTGTTTGTGTGGGATGCTCTACCAGGTTCATTTAAGTCGAAGCCATACAAAGGGCACTAAGCATAGAGTGTGAAAACTGAGTTTCCTTGAGAGCTGCTTGGAAGCCTGATGCTGTGTGAAGTTAGTGAGCCAAATGAAGTTGTTCTCCCACAAGAACCACTCGGCTGATCCTTCTTCAATATGCCCTTCAACAACATGCAGTGTTTCCTTGATTGAATTAGCTCTCACACCAATATTTGCGTCTAGAGCCTTTGCATTGAGGGCTATCTGAAAACGGCTGTGGCGCTGAAGTTGCCTGTGAATGTGGAGTTGGTGGCATGTGAAACCCGCATGTGGAGCATTCGTTTGTGTGGGATGCTGACCAAGCTTCATTTCAGTCCTAGGCACACAAAGAGCACTAAGCATAGAGTGTGAAAACTGAGTTTCCTTGAGAGCTGCTTGGAAGCCTGATGGTGTGTGAAGTTAGTGAGCCAAATGGAGTTGTTCTCCCACAAGAACCACTCTGCTGATCCTTCTTCAATACGCCCTTCACCAACATGCAGTGTTTCCTTGATTGAATTAGCTCTCACACCAATATTTGCGTCTAGAGCCTTTGGATTGAGGGCTATCTGAAAATGGCTGTTGTGCTGAAGTTGCCTGAGAATGTGGAGTTGATGGCATGTGAAACCCGCATGTGGAGCATTTGTTTGTGTGGGATGCTCTACCAGGTTCATTTAAGTCGAAGCCATACAAAGGGCACTAAGCATAGAGTGTGAAAACTGAGTTTCCTTGAGAGCTGCTTGGAAGCCTGATGCTGTGTGAAGTTAGTGAGCCAAATGAAGTTGTTCTCCCACAAGAACCACTCTGCTGATCCTTCTTCAATATGCCCTTCAACAACATGCAGTGTTTCCTTGATTGAATTAGCTCTCACACCAATATTTGCGTCTAGAGCCTTTGCATTGAGGGCTAGCTGAAAACGGCTGTTGCGCTGAAGTTGCCTGTGAATGTGGAGTTGGTGGCATGTGAAACCCGCATGTGGAGCATTCGTTTGTGTGGGATGCTGACCAAGCTTCATTTCAGTCCTAGGCACACAAAGAGCACTAAGCATAGAGTGTGAAAACTGAGTTTCCTTGAGAGCTGCTTGGAAGCCTGATGGTGTGTGAAGTTAGTGAGCCAAATGGAGTTGTTCTCCCACAAGAACCACTCGGCTGATCCTTCTTCAATATGCCCTTCACCAACATGCAGTGTTTCCTTGATTGAATTAGCTCTCACACCAATATTTACGTCTAGAGCCTTTGCTTTGAGGGCTATCTGAAAACGGCTGTGGCGCTGAAGTTGCCTGTGAATGTGGAGTTGGTGGCATGTGAAACCCGCATGTGGAGCATTCGTTTGTGTGGGATGCTCTACCAGGTTCATTCCTAGATAATGCACTCAAAGGGCACTAAGCATAGAGTGTGAAAACTGAGTTTCCTTGAGCGCTGCTTGGAAGCCTGATGGTGTGTGAATTTAGTGAGCCAAATGGAGTTGTTCTCCCACAAGAACCACTCGGCTGATCTTTCTTCAATATGCCCTTCACCAACATGCAGTGTTTCCTTGATTGAATTAGCTCTCACACCAATATTTGCATCTAGAGCCTTTGCATTGAGGGCTATCTGAAAACGGCTGTGGCGCTGAAGTTGCCTGTGAATGTGGAGTTGGTGGCATGTGAAACCCGCATGTGGAACATTCGTTTGTGTGGGATGCTCTCCAAGCTTCATTTCAGTCCTAGCCCCTCAAAGGGCACTAAGCATAGAGTGTGAAAACTGAGTTTCCTTGAGAGCTGCTTGGAAGCCTGATGGTGTGTGACGTTAGTGAGCCAAATGGAGTTGTTCTCCCACAAGAACCACTCGGCTGATCCTTCTTCAATATGCCCTTCACCAACATGCAGTGTTTCCTTGATTGAATTAGCTCTCACACCAATATTTGCGTCTAGAGCCTTTGCATTGAGGGCTATCTGAAAACGGCTGTGGCGCTGAAGTTGCCTGTGAATGTGGAGTTGGTGGCATGTGAAACCCGCATGTGGAGCATTCGTTTGTGTGGGTTGCTCTACCAGGTTCATTTCAGTCCTAGCCATACAAAGGGCACTAAGCATAGAGTGTGAAAACTGAGTTTCCTTGAGAGCTGCTTGGAAGCCTGATGGTGTGTGAAGTTAGTGAGCCAAATGGAGTTGTTCTCCCACAAGAACCACTTGGCTGATCCTTCTTCAATATGCCCTTCACCAACATGCAGTGTTTTCTTGACTGAATTAGCTCTCACACCAATATTTGCGTCTAGAGCCTTTGCATTGAGGGCTATCTGAAAACGGCTGTGGCGCTGAAGTTGCCTGTGAATGTGGAGTTGGTGGCATGTGAAACCCGCATGTGGAGCATTCGTTTGTGTGGGATGCTGACCAAGCTTCATTTCAGTCCTAGGCACACAAAGAGCACTAAGCATAGAGTGTGAAAACTGAGTTTCCTTGAGAGCTGCTTGGAAGCCTGATGGTGTGTGAAGTTAGTGAGCCAAATGGAGTTGTTCTCCCACAAGAACCACTCGGCTGATCCTTCTTCAATATGCCCTTCACCAACATGCAGTGTTTCCTTGATTGAATTAGCTCTCACACCAATATTTGCGTCTAGAGCCTTTGCATTGAGGGCTATCTGAAAACGACTGTGGCGCTGAAGTTGCCTGTGAATGTGGAGTTGGTGGCATGTGAAACCCGCATGTGGAGCATTCGTTTGTGTGGGATGCTCTACCAGGTTCATTCCTAGATAATGCACTCAAAGGGCACTAAGCATAGAGTGTGAAAACTGAGTTTCCTTGAGAGCTGCTTGGAAGCCTGATGGTGTGTGAAGTTAGTGAACCAAATGGAGTTGTTCTCCCACAAGAACCACTCGGCTGATCCTTCTTCAATATGCCCTTCACCAACATGCAGTGTTTCCTTGATTGAATTAGCTCTCACACCAATATTTGCGTCTAGAGCCTTTGCATTGAGGGCTATCTGAAAACGGCTGTGGCGCTGAAGTTGCCTGTGAATGTGGAGTTGGTGGCATGTGAAACCCGCATGTGGAGCATTCGTTTGTGTGGGTTGCTCTACCAGGTTCATTTCAGTCCTAGCCATACAAAGGGCACTAAGCATAGAGTGTGAAAACTGAGTTTCCTTGAGAGCTGCTTGGAAGCCTGATGGTGTGTGAAGTTAGTGAGCCAAATGGAGTTGTTCTCCCACAAGAACCACTCGGCTGATCCTTCTTCAATATGCCCTTCACCAACATGCAGTGTTTCCTTGATTGAATTAGCTCTCACACCAATATTTGCGTCTAGAGCCTTTGCATTGAGGGCTATCTGAAAACGGCTGTGGCGCTGAAGTTGCCTGTGAATGTGGAGTTGGTGGCATGTGAAACCCGCATGTGGAGCATTCGTTTGTGTGGGATGCTGACCAAGCTTCATTTCAGTCCTAGGCACACAAAGAGCACTAAGCATAGAGTGTGAAAACTGAGTTTCCTTGAGAGCTGCTTGGAAGCCTGATGGTGTGTGAAGTTAGTGAGCCAAATGGAGTTGTTCTCCCACAAGAACCACTCGGCTGATTCTTCTTCAATATGCCCTTCACCAACATGCAGTGTTTCCTTGATTGAATTAGCTCTCACACCAATATTTGCGTCTAGAGCCTTTGCTTTGAGGGCTATCTGAAAACGGCTGTGGCGCTGAAGTTGCCTGTGAATGTGGAGTTGGTGGCATGTGAAACCCGCATGTGGAGCATTCGTTTGTGTGGGATGCTCTACCAGGTTCATTCCTAGATAATGCACTCAAAGGGCACTAAGCATAGAGTGTGAAAACTGAGTTTCCTTGAGAGCTGCTTGGAAGCCTGATGGTGTGACGTTAGTGAGCCAAATGGAGTTGTTCTCCCACAAGAACCACTCGGCTGATCCTTCTTCAATATGCCCTCCACCAACATGCAGTGTTTCCTTGATTGAATTAGCTCTCACACCAATATTTGCGTCTAGAGCCTTTGCATTGAGGGCTATCTGAAAACGGCTGTGGCGCTGAAATTGCCTGTGAATGTGGAGTTGGTGGCATGTGAAACCCGCATGTGGAGCATTCGTTTGTGTGGGATGCTGACCAAAATTCATTTCAGTCCAAGGCACTCAAAGGGCACTAAGCATAGAGTGTGAAAACTGAGTTTCCTTGAGAGCTGCTTGGAAGCCTGATGGTGTGTGAAGTTAGTGAGCCAAATGGAGTTGTTCTCCCACAAGAACCACTCGGCTGATCCTTCTTCAATATGCCCTTCACCAACATGCAGTGTTTCCTTGATTGAATTAGCTCTCACACCAATATTTGCGTCTAGAGCCTTTGCATTGAGGGCTATCTGAAAACGGCTGTGGCGCTGAAGTTGCCTGTGAATGTGGAGTTGGTGGCATGTGAAACCCGCATGTGGAGCATTCGTTTATGTGGGATGCTCTCCAAGCTTCATTTCAGTCCTAGGCACTCAAAGGGCACTAAGCATAGAGTGTGAAAACTGAGTTTCCTTGAGAGCTGCTTGGAAGCCTGATGGTATGTGACGTTAGTGAGCTAAATGGAGTTGTTCTCCCACAAGAACCACTCGGCTGATCCTTCTTCAATATGCCCTTCACCAACATGCTGTGTTTCCTTCATTGAATTAGCTCTCACACCAATATTTGCGTCTAGAGCCTTTGCATTGAGGGCTATCTGAAAACGGCTGTGGCGCTGAAGTTGCCTGTGAATGTGGAGTTGGTGGCATGTGAAACCCGCATGTGGAGCATTCGTTTGTGTGGGATGCTGACCAAGCTTCATTTCAGTCCTAGGCACACAAAGAGCACTAAGCATAGAGTGTGAAAATTTGAGTTTCCTTGAGAGCTGCTTGGAAGCCTGATGGTGTGTGAAGTTAGTGAGCCAAATGGAGTTGTTCTCCCACAAGAACCACTCTGCTGATCCTTCTTCAATATGCCCTTCACCAACATGCAGTGTTTCCTTGATTGAATTAGCTCTCACACCAATATTTGCGTCTAGAGCCTTTGCTTTGAGGGCTATCTGAAAACGGCTGTGGCGCTGAAGTTGCCTGTGAATGTGGAGTTGGTGGCATGTGAAACCCGCATGTGGAGCATTCGTTTGTGTGGGATGCTCTACCAGGTTCATTCCTAGATAATGCACTCAAAGGGCACTAAGCATAGAGTGTGAAAACTGAGTTTCCTTGAGAGCTGCTTGGAAGCCTGATGGTGTGTGAAGTTAGTGAGCCAAATGGAGTTGTTCTCCCACAAGAACCACTCGGCTGATCCTTCTTCAATATGCCCTTCACCAACATGCAGTGTTTCCTTGATTGAATTAGCTCTCACACCAATATTTGCGTCTAGAGCCTTTGCATTGAGGGCTATCTGAAAACGGCAGTGGCGCTGAAGTTGCCTGTGAATGTGGAGTTGGTGGCATGTGAAACACGCATTTGGAGCATTCGTTTGTGTGGGATGCTCTACCAGGTTCATTTCAGTCCTAGCCATACAAAGGGCACTAAGCATAGAGTGTGAAAACTGAGTTTCCTTGAGAGCTGCTTGGAAGCCTGATGGTGTGTGAAGTTAGTGAACCAAATGGAGTTGTTCTCCCACAAGAACCAATTGGCTGATCCTTCTTCAATATGCCCTTCACCAACATGCAGTGTTTCCTTGATTGAATTAGCTCTCACACCAATATTTGCGTCTAGAGCCTTTGCATTGAGGGCTGTCTGAAAACGGCTGTGGAGCTGAAGTTGCCTGTGAATGTGGAGTTGGTGGCATGTGAAACCCGCATGTGGAGCATTCGTTTGTGTGGGTTGCTCTACCAGGTTCATTTCAGTCCTAGCCATACAAAGGGCACTAAGCATAGAGTGTGAAAACTGAGTTTCCTTGAGAGCTGCTTGGAAGCCTGATGGTGTGTGAAGTTAGTGAGCCAAATGGAGTTGTTCTCCCACAAGAACCACTCGGCTGATCCTTCTTCAATATGCCCTTCACCAACATGCAGTGTTTCCTTGATTGAATTAGCTCTCACACCAATATTTGCGTCTAGAGCCTTTGCATTGAGGGCTATCTGAAAACGGCTGTGGCGCTGAAGTTGCCTGTGAATGTGGAGTTGGTGGCATGTGAAACCCGCATGTGGAGCATTCGTTTGTGTGGGATGCTCTACCAGGTTCATTCCTAGATAATGCACTCTAAGGGCACTAAGCATAGAGTGTGAAAACTGAGTTTCCTTGAGAGCTGCTTGGAAGCCTGATGGCGTGTGAAGTTAGTGAGCCAAATGGAGTTGTTCTCCCACAAGAACCACTCGGCTGATCCTTCTTCAATATGCCCTTCACCAACATGCAGTGTTTCCTTGATTGAATTAGCTCTCACACCAATATTTGCGTCTAGAGCCTTTGCATTGAGGGCTATCTGAAAACGGCTGTGGCGCTGAAGTTGCCTGTGAATGTGGAGTTGGTGGCATGTGAAACCCGTATGTGGAGCATTCGTTTGTATGGGATGCTCTCCAAGCTTCATTTCAGTCCCTAGCACTCAAAGGGCACTAAGCATAGAGTGTGAAAACTGAGTTTCCTTGAGAGCTGCTTGGAAGCCTGATGGTGTGTGAAGTTAGTGAGCCAAATGGAGTTGTTCTCCCACAAGAACCACTCGGCTGATCCTTCTTCAATATGCCCTTCACCAACATGCAGTGTTTCCTTGATTGAATTAGCTCTCACACCAATATTTGCGTCTAGAGCCTTTGCATTGAGGGCTATCTGAAAACGGCTGTGGCGCTGAAGTTGCCTGTGAATGTGGAGTTGGTGGCATGTGAAACCCGCATGTGGAGCATTCGTTTGTGTGGGTTGCTCTACCAGGTTCATTTCAGACCTAGCCATACAAAGGGCACTAAGCATAGAGTGTGAAAACTGAGTTTCCTTGAGAGCTGCTTGGAAGCCTGATGGTGTGTGAAGTTAGTGAGCCAAATGGAGTTGTTCTCCCACAAGAACCACTCGGCTGATCCTTCTTCAATATGCCCTTCACCAACATGCAGTGTTTCCTTGATTGAATTAGCTCTCACACCAATATTTGCGTCTAGAGCCTTTGCATTGAGGGCTATCTGAAAACGGCTGTGGCGCTGAAGTTGCCTGTGAATGTGGAGTTGGTGGCATGTGAAACCCGCATGTGGAGCATTCGTTTGTGTGGGATGCTCTACCAGGTTCATTTCAGTCCTAGTCATACTAAGGGCACTAAGCATAGAGTGTGAAAACTGAGTTTCCTTGAGAGCTGCTTGGAAGCCTGATGGTGTGTGACGTTAGTGAGCCAAATGGAGTTGTTCTCCCACAAGAACCACTCGGCTGATCCTTCTTCAATATGCCCTTCACCAACATGCAGTGTTTCCTTGATTGAATTAGCTCTCACACCAATATTTGCGTCTAGAGCCTTTGCATTGAGGGCTATCTGAAAACGGCTGTGGCGCTGAAGTTGCCTGTGAGTGTGGAGTTGGTGGCATGTGAAACCCGCATGTGGAGCATTCGTTTGTGTTGGATGCTCTACCAGGTTCATTCCTAGATAATGCACTCAAAGGGCACTAAGCATAGAGTGTGAAAACTGAGTTTCCTTGAGAGCTGCTTGGAAGCCTGATGGTGTGTGAATTTAGTGAGACAAATGGAGTTGTTCTTCCACAAGAACCACTCGGCTGATCTTTCTTCAATATGCCCTTCACCAACATGCAGTGTTTCCTTGATTGAATTAGCTCTCACACCAATATTTGCGTCTAGAGCCTTTGCATTGAGGGCTATCTGAAAATGGCTGTGGCGCTGAAGTTGCCTGTGAATGTGGAGTTGGTGGCATGTGAAACCCGCATGTGGAGCATTCGTTTGTGTGGGATGCTCTACCAGGTTCATTCCTAGATTATGCACTCAAAGGGCACTAAGCATAGAGTGTGAAAACTGAGTTTCCTTGAGAGCTGCTTGGAAGCCTGATGGTGTGTGAAGTTAGTGAGCCAAATGGAGTTGTTCTCCCACAAGAACCACTCGGCTGATCCTTCTTCAATCTGCCCTTCACCAACATGCAGTGTTTCCTTCATTGAATTAGCTCTCACACCAATATTTGCGTCTAGAGCCTTTGCATTGAGGGCTATCTGAAAACGGCTGTGGCGCTGAAGTTGCCTGTGAATGTGGAGTTGGTGGCATGTGAAACCCGCATGTGGAGCATTCGTTTGTGTGGGATGCTCTACCAGGTTCATTTCAGTCCTAGCCATACAAAGGGCACTAAGCATAGAGTGTGAAAACTGAGTTTCCTTGAGAGCTGCTTGGAAGCCTGATGGTGTGTGAAGTTAGTGAGCCAAATGGAGTTGTTCTCCCACAAGAACCACTCGGCTGATCCTTCTTCAATACGCCCTTCACCAACATGCAGTGTTTCCTTGATTGAATTAGCTCTCACACCAATATTTGCGTCTAGAGCCTTTGCATTGAGGGCTATCTGAAAACGGCTGTGGCGCTGAAGTTGCCTGTGAATGTGGAGTTGGTGGCCTGTGAAACCCGCATGTGGAGCATTCGTTTGTGTGGGATGCTCTACCAGGTTCATTTCAGTCCTAGCCATACAAAGGGCACTAAGCATAGAGTGTGAAAACTGAGTTTCCTTGAGAGCTGCTTGGAAGCCTGATGGTGTGTGAAGTTAGTGAGCCAAATGGAGTTGTTCTCCCACAAGAACCACTCGGCTGATCCTTCTTCAATACGCCCTACACCAACATGCAGTGTTTCCTTGATTGAATTAGCTCTCACACCAATATTTGCGTCTAGAGCCTTTGCATTGAGGGCTATCTGAAAACGGCTGTGGCGCTGAAGTTGCCTGTGAATGTGGAGTTGGTGGCATGTGAAACCCGAATGTGGAACATTCGTTTGTGTCTGATGCTCTCCAAGCTTCATTTCAGTCCTAGCCATACAAAGGGCACTAAGCATAGAGTGTGAAAACTGAGTTTCCTTGAGAGCTGCTTGGAAGCCTGATGGTGTGTGAAGTTAGTGAACCAAATGGAGTTGTTCTCCCACAAGAACCACTTGGCTGATCCTTCTTCAATATGCCCTTTACCAACATGCAGTGTTTCCTTGATTGAATTAGCTCTCACACCAATATTTGCGTCTAGAGCCTTTGCATTGAGGGCTGTCTGAAAACGGCTGTGGAGCTGAAGTTGCCTGTGAATGTGGAGTTGGTGGCATGTGAAACCCGCATGTGGAGCATTCGTTTGTGTGGGTTGCTCTACCAGGTTCATTTCAGTCCTAGCCATACAAAGGGCACTAAGCATAGAGTGTGAAAACTGAGTTTCCTTGAGAGCTGCTTGGAAGCCTGATGGTGTGTGAAGTTAGTGAGCCAAATGGAGTTGTTCTCCCACAAGAACCACTCGGCTGATCCTTCTTCAATATGCCCTTCACCAACATGCAGTGTTTCCTTGATTGAATTAGCTCTCACACCAATATTTGCGTCTAGAGCCTTTGCATTGAGGGCTATCTGAAAACGGCTGTGGCGCTGAAGTTGCCTGTGAATGTGGAGTTGGTGGCATGTGAAACCCGCATGTGGAGCATTCGTTTGTGTGGGATGCTCTACCAGGTTCATTCCTAGATAATGCACTCTAAGGGCACTAAGCATAGAGTGTGAAAACTGAGTTTCCTTGAGAGCTGCTTGGAAGCCTGATGGCGTGTGAAGTTAGTGAGCCAAATGGAGTTGTTCTCCCACAAGAACCACTCGGCTGATCCTTCTTCAATATGCCCTTCACCAACATGCAGTGTTTCCTTGATTGAATTAGCTCTCACACCAATATTTGCGTCTAGAGCCTTTGCATTGAGGGCTATCTGAAAACGGCTGTGGCGCTGAAGTTGCCTGTGAATGTGGAGTTGGTGGCATGTGAAACCCGCATGTGGAGCATTCGTTTGTATGGGATGCTCTCCAAGCTTCATTTCAGTCCCTAGCACTCAAAGGGCACTAAGCATAGAGTGTGAAAACTGAGTTTCCTTGAGAGCTGCTTGGAAGCCTGATGGTGTGTGAAGTTAGTGAGCCAAATGGAGTTGTTCTCCCACAAGAACCACTCGGCTGATCCTTCTTCAATATGCCCCTTCACCAACATGCAGTGTTTCCTTGATTGAATTAGCTCTCACACCAATATTTGCGTCTAGAGCCTTTGCATTGAGGGCTATCTGAAAACGGCTGTGGCGCTGAAGTTGCCTGTGAATGTGGAGTTGGTGGCATGTGAAACCCGCATGTGGAGCATTCGTTTGTGTGGGTTGCTCCACCAGGTTCATTTCAGTCCTAGCCATACAAAGGGCACTAAGCATAGAGTGTGAAAACTGAGTTTCCTTGAGAGCTGCTTGGAAGCCTGATGGTGTGTGAAGTTAGTGAGCCAAATGGAGTTGTTCTCCCACAAGAACCACTCGGCTGATCCTTCTTCAATATGCCCTTCACCAACATGCAGTGTTTCCTTGATTGAATTAGCTCTCACACCAATATTTGAGTCTAGAGCCTTTGCATTGAGGGCTGTCTGAAAACGGCTGTGGAGCTGAAGTTGCCTGTGAATGTGGAGTTGGTGGCATGTGAAACCCGCATGTGGAGCATTCGTTTGTGTGGGTTGCTCTACCAGGTTCATTTCAGTCCTAGCCATACAAAGGGCAATAAGCATAGAGTGTGAAAACTGAGTTTCCTTGAGAGCTGCTTGGAAGCCTGATGGTGTGTGAAGTTAGTGAGCCAAATGGAGTTGTTCTCCCACAAGAACCACTCGGCTGATCCTTCTTCAATATGCCCTTCACCAACATGCAGTGTTTCCTTGATTGAATTAGCTCTCACACCAATATTTGCGTCTAGAGCCTTTGCATTGAGGGCTATCTGAAAACGGCTGTGGCGCTGAAGTTGCCTGTGAATGTGGAGTTGGTGGCATGTGAAACCCGCATGTGGAGCATTCGTTTGTGTGGGATGCTCTACCAGGTTCATTCCTAGATAATGCACTCTAAGGGCACTAAGCATAGAGTGTGAAAACTGAGTTTCCTTGAGAGCTGCTTGGAAGCCTGATGGCGTGTGAAGTTAGTGAGCCAAATGGAGTTGTTCTCCCACAAGAACCACTCGGCTGATCCTTCTTCAATATGCCCTTCACCAACATGCAGTGTTTCCTTGATTGAATTAGCTCTCACACCAATATTTGCGTCTAGAGCCTTTGCATTGAGGGCTATCTGAAAACGGCTGTGGCGCTGAAGTTGCCTGTGAATGTGGAGTTGGTGGCATGTGAAACCCGCATGTGGAGCATTCGTTTGTATGGGATGCTCTCCAAGCTTCATTTCAGTCCCTAGCACTCAAAGGGCACTAAGCATAGAGTGTGAAAACTGAGTTTCCTTGAGAGCTGCTTGGAAGCCTGATGGTGTGTGAAGTTAGTGAGCCAAATGGAGTTGTTCTCCCACAAGAACCACTCGGCTGATCCTTCTTCAATATGCCCTTCACCAACATGCAGTGTTTCCTTGATTGAATTAGCTCTCACACCAATATTTGCGTCTAGAGCCTTTGCATTGAGGGCTATCTGAAAACGGCTGTGGCGCTGAAGTTGCCTGTGAATGTGGAGTTGGTGGCATGTGAAACCCGCATGTGGAGCATTCGTTTGTGTGGGTTGCTCCACCAGGTTCATTTCAGTCCTAGCCATACAAAGGGCACTAAGCATAGAGTGTGAAAACTGAGTTTCCTTGAGAGCTGCTTGGAAGCCTGATGGTGTGTGAAGTTAGTGAGCCAAATGGAGTTGTTCTCCCACAAGAACCACTCGGCTAATCCTTCTTCAATATGCCCTTCACCAACATGCAGTGTTTCCTTGATTGAATTAGCTCTCACACCAATATTTGCGTCTAGAGCCTTTGCATTGAGGGCTATCTGAAAACGACTGTGGCGCTGAAGTTGCCTGTGAATGTGGAGTTGGTGGCATGTGAAACCCGCATGTGGAGCATTCGTTTGTGTGGGATGCTCTACCAGGTTCATTTCAGTCCTAGTCATACTAAGGGCACTAAGCATAGAGTGTGAAAACTGAGTTTCCTTGAGAGCTGCTTGGAAGCCTGATGGTGTGTGAAGTTAGTGAGCCAAATGGAGTTGTTCTCCCACAAGAACCACTCGGCTGATCCTTCTTCAATATGCCCTTCACCAACATGCAGTGTTTCCTTGATTGAATTAGCTCTCACACCAATATTTGCGTCTAGAGCCTTTGCATTGAGGGCTATCTGAAAACGGCTGTGGCGCTGAAGTTGCCTGTGAATGTGGAGTTGGTGGCATGTGAAACCCGCATGTGGAGCATTCGTTTGTGTTGGATGCTCTACCAGGTTCATTCCTAGATAATGCACTCAAAGGGCACTAAGCATAGAGTGTGAAAACTGAGTTTCCTTGAGAGCTGCTTGGAAGCCTGATGGTGTGTGAATTTAGTGAGACAAATGGAGTTGTTCTTCCACAAGAACCACTCGGCTGATCTTTCTTCAATATGCCCTTCACCAACATGCAGTGTTTCCTTGATTGAATTAGCTCTCACACCAATATTTGCGTCTAGAGCCTTTGCATTGAGGGCTATCTGAAAATGGCTGTGGCGCTGAAGTTGCCTGTGAATGTGGAGTTGGTGGCATGTGAAACCCGCATGTGGAGCATTCGTTTGTGTGGGATGCTCTACCAGGTTCATTCCTAGATTATGCACTCAAAGGGCACTAAGCATAGAGTGTGAAAACTGAGTTTCCTTGAGAGCTGCTTGGAAGCCTGATGGTGTGTGAAGTTAGTGAGCCAAATGGAGTTGTTCTCCCACAAGAACCACTCGGCTGATCCTTCTTCAATATGCCCTTCACCAACATGCAGTGTTTCCTTCATTGAATTAGCTCTCACACCAATATTTGCGTCTAGAGCCTTTGCATTGAGGGCTATCTGAAAACGGCTGTGGCGCTGAAGTTGCCTGTGAATGTGGAGTTGGTGGCATGTGAAACCCGCATGTGGAGCATTCGTTTGTGTGGGATGCTCCACCAGGTTCATTTCAGTCCTAGCCATACAAAGGGCACTAAGCATAGAGTGTGAAAACTGAGTTTCCTTGAGAGCTGCTTGGAAGCCTGATGGTGTGTGAAGTTAGTGAGCCAAATGGAGTTGTTCTCCCACAAGAACCACTCGGCTGATCCTTCTTCAATACGCCCTTCACCAACATGCAGTGTTTCCTTGATTGAATTAGCTCTCACACCAATATTTGCGTCTAGAGCCTTTGCATTGAGGGCTATCTGAAAATGGCTGTTGTGCTGAAGTTGCCTGAGAATGTGGAGTTGATGGCATGTGAAACCCGCATGTGGAGCATTTGTTTGTGTGGGATGCTCTACCAGGTTCATTTAAGTCGAAGCCATACAAAGGGCACTAAGCATAGAGTGTGAAAACTGAGTTTCCTTGAGAGCTGCTTGGAAGCCTGATGGTGTGTGAAGTTAGTGAGCCAAATGAAGTTGTTCTCCCACAAGAACCACTCGGCTGATCCTTCTTCAATATGCCCTTCACCAACATGCAGTGTTTCCTTGATTGAATTAGCTCTCACACCAATATTTGCGTCTAGAGCCTTTGCATTGAGGGCTATCTGAAAACGGCTGTGGCGCTGAAGTTGCCTGTGAATGTGGAGTTGGTGGCATGTGAAACCTGCATGTGGAGCATTCGTTTGTGTGGGATGCTGACCAAGCTTCATTTCAGTCCTAGGCACACAAAGAGCACTAAGCATAGAATGTGAAAACTGAGTTTCCTTGAGAGCTGCTTGGAAGCCTGATGGTGTGTGAAGTTAGTGAGCCAAATGGAGTTGTTCTCCCACAAGAACCACTCGGCTGATCCTTCTTCAATATGCCCTTCACCAACATGCAGTGTTTCCTTGATTGAATTAGCTCTCACACCAATATTTACGTCTAGAGCCTTTGCTTTGAGGGCTATCTGAAAACGGCTGTGGTGCTGAAGTTGCCTGTAAATGTGGAGTTGGTGGCATGTGAAACCCGCATGTGGAGCATTCGTTTGTGTGGGATGCTCTACCAGGTTCATTCCTAGATAATGCACTCAAAGGGCACTAAGCATAGAGTGTGAAAACTGAGTTTCCTTGAGAGCTGCTTGGAAGCCTGATGGTGTGTGAATTTAGTGAGCCAAATGGAGTTGTTCTCCCACAAGAACCACTCGGCTGATCTTTCTTCAATATGCCCTTCACCAACATGCAGTGTTTCCTTGATTGAATTAGCTCTCACACCAATATTTGCGTCTAGAGCCTTTGCATTGAGGGCTATCTGAAAACGGCTGTGGCGCTGAAGTTGCCTGTGAATGTGGAGTTGGTGGCATGTGAAACCCGCATGTGGAACATTCGTTTGTGTGGGATGCTCTACCAGGTTCATTTCAGTCCTAGCCATACAAAGGGCACTAAGCATAGAGTGTGAAAACTGAGTTTCCTTGAGAGCTGCTTGGAAGCCTGATGGTGTGTGACGTTAGTGAGCCAAATGGAGTTGTTCTCCCACAAGAACCACTCGGCTGATCCTTCTTCAATATGCCCTTCACCAACATGCAGTGTTTCCTTGATTGAATTAGCTCTCACACCAATATTTGCGTCTAGAGCCTTTGCATTGAGGGCTATCTGAAAACGGCTGTGGCGCTGAAGTTGCCTGTGAATGTGGAGTTGGTGGCATGTGAAACCCGCATGTGGAGCATTCGTTTGTGTGGGATGCTCTACCAGGTTCATTTCAGTCCTAGCCATACAAAGGGCACTAAGCATAGAGTGTGAAAACTGAGTTTCCTTGAGAGCTGCTTGGAAGCCTGATGGTGTGTGAAGTTAGTGAGCCAAATGGAGTTGTTCTCCCACAAGAACCACTCGGCTGATCCTTCTTCAATATGCCCTTCACCAACATGCAGTGTTTCCTTGATTGAATTAGCTCTCACACCAATATTTGCGTATAGAGCCTTGGCATTGAGGGCTATCTGAAAACGGCTGTGGCGCTGAAGTTGCCTGTGAATGTGGAGTTGGTGGCATGTGAAACCCGCATGTGGAACATTCGTTTGTGTGGGATGCTCTCCAAGCTTCATTTCAGTCCTAGCCACTCAAAGGGCACTAAGCATAGAGTGTGAAAACTGAGTTTCCTTGAGAGCTGCTTGGAAGCCTGATGGTGTGTGAAGTTAGTGAACCAAATGGAGTTGTTCTCCCACAAGAACCACTCGGCTGATCCTTCTTCAATATGCCCTTCACCAACATGCAGTGTTTCCTTGATTGAATTAGCTCTCACACAAATATTTGCGTCTAGAGCCTTTGCATTGAGGGCTATCTGAAAACGGCTGTGGCGCTGAAGTTGCCTGTGAATGTGGAGTTGGTGGCATGTGAAACCCGCATGTGGAGCATTCGTTTGTGTGGGATGCTCTACCAGGTACATTTCAGTCCTAGGCACACAAAGGGCACTAAGCATAGAGTGTGAAAACTGAGTTTCCTTGAGAGCTGCTTGGAAGCCTGATGGTGTGTGAATTTAGTGAGCCAAATGGAGTTGTTCTCCCACAAGAACCACTCGGCTGATCCTTCTTCAATATGCCCTTCACCAACATGCAGTGTTTCCTTGATTGAATTAGCTCTCACACCAATATTTGCGTCTAGAGCCTTTGCATTGAGGGCTATCTGAAAACGGCTGTGGCGCTGAAGTTGCCTGTGAATGTGGAGTTGGTGGCATGTGAAACCCGCATGTGGAGCATTCGTTTGTGTGGGATGCTCTACCAGGTTCATTCCTAGATAATGCACTCAAAGGGCACTAAGCATAGAGTGTGAAAACTGAGTTTCCTTGAGAGCTGCTTGGAAGCCTGATGGTGTGTGAAGTTAGTGAGCCAAATGGAGTTGTTCTCCCACAAGAACCACTCGGCTGATCCTTCTTCAATATGCCCTTCACCAACATGCAGTGTTTCCTTGATTGAATTAGCTCTCACACCAATATTTGCGTCTAGAGCCTTTGCATTGAGGGCTATCTGAAAAAGACTGTGGCGCTGAAGTTGCCTGTGAATGTGGAGTTGGTGGCATGTGAAACCCGCATGTGGAGCATTCGTTTGTGTGGGATGCTCTACCAGGTTCATTTCAGTCCAAGGCACTCAAAGGGCACTAAGCATAGAGTGTGAAAACTGAGTTTCCTTGAGAGCTGCTTGGAAGCCTGATGGTGTGTGAAGTTAGTGAGCCAAATGGAGTTGTTCTCCCACAAGAACCACTCGGCTGATCCTTCTTCAATATGCCCTTCACCAACATGCAGTGTTTCCTTGATTAAATTAGCTCTCACACCAATATTTGCGTCTAGAGCCTTTGCATTGAGGGCTATCTGAAAATGGCTGTGGCGCTGAAGTTGCCTGTGAATGTGGAGTTGGTGGCATGTGAAACCCGCATGTGGAGCATTCGTTTGTGTGGGATGCTCTACCAGGTTCATTTCAGTCCTAGCCATACAAAGGGCACTAAGCATAGAGTGTGAAAACTGAGTTTCCTTGAGAGCTGCTTGGAAGCCTGATGGTGTGTGAAGTTAGTGAGCCAAATGGAGTTGTTCTCCCACAAGAACCACTTGGCTGATCCTTCTTCAATATGCCCTTCACCAACATGCAGTGTTTCCTTGATTGAATTAGCTCTCACACCAATATTTGCGTCTAGAGCCTTTGCATTGAGGGCTATCTGAAAACGGCTGTGGCGCTGAAGTTGCCTGTGAATGTGGAGTTGGTGGCATGTGAAACCCGCATGTGGAGCATTCGTTTGTGTGGGATGCTGACCAAGCTTCATTTCAGTCCTAGGCACACAAAGAGCACTAAGCATAGAGTGTGAAAACTGAGTTTCCTTGAGAGCTGCTTGGAAGCCTGATGGTGTGTGAAGTTAGTGAGCCAAATGGAGTTGTTCTCCCACAAGAACCACTCGGCTGATTCTTCTTCAATATGCCCTTCACCAACATGCACTGTGTCCTTGATTGAATTAGCTCTCACACCAATATTTGCGTCTAGAGCCTTTGCTTTGAGGGCTATCTGAAAACGGCTGTGGCGCTGAAGTTGCCTGTGAATGTGGAGTTGGTGGCATGTGAAACCCGCATGTGGAGCATTCGTTTGTGTGGGATGCTCTACCAGGTTCATTCCTAGATAATGCACTCAAAGGGCACTAAGCATAGAGTGTGAAAACTGAGTTTCCTTGAGAGCTGCTTGGAAGCCTGATGGTGTGACGTTAGTGAGCCAAATGGAGTTGTTCTCCCACAAGAACCACTCGGCTGATCCTTCTTCAATATGCCCTCCACCAACATGCAGTGTTTCCTTGATTGAATTAGCTCTCACACCAATATTTGCGTCTAGAGCCTTTGCATTGAGGGCTATCTGAAAACGGCTGTGGCGCTGAAGTTGCCTGTGAATGTGGAGTTGGTGGCATGTGAAACCCGCATGTGGAGCATTCGTTTGTGTGGGATGCTCTACCAGGTTCATTCCTAGATAATGCACTCAAAGGGCACTAAGCATAGAGTGTGAAAACTGAGTTTCCTTGAGAGCTGCTTGGAAGCCTGATGGTGTGTGAAGTTAGTGAGCCAAATGGAGTTGTTCTCCCACAAGAACCACTCGGCTGATCCTTCTTCAATATGCCCTTCACCAACATGCAGTGTTTCCTTGATTGAATTAGCTCTCACACCAATATTTGCGTCTAGAGCCTTTGCATTGAGGGCTATCTGAAAACGGCTGTGGCGCTGAAGTTGCCTGTGAATGTGGAGTTGGTGGCATGTGAAACCCGCATGTGGAGCATTCGTTTGTGTGGGATGCTCTACCAGGTTCATTTCAGTCCTAGCCATACAAAGGGCACTAAGCATAGAGTGTGAAAACTGAGTTTCCTTGAGAGCTGCTTGGAAGCCTGATGGTGTGTGAAGTTAGTGAGCCAAATGGAGTTGTTCTCCCACAAGAACCACTCGGCTGATCCTTCTTCAATATGCCCTTCACCAACATGCAGTGTTTCCTTGATTAAATTAGCTCTCACACCAATATTTGCGTCTAGAGCCTTTGCATTGAGGGCTATCTGAAAATGGCTGTGGCGCTGAAGTTGCCTGTGAATGTGGAGTTGGTGGCATGTGAAACCCGCATGTGGAGCATTCGTTTGTGTGGGTTGCTCTACCAGGTTCATTTCAGTCCTAGCCATACAAAGGGCACTAAGCATAGAGTGTGAAAACTGAGTTTCCTTGAGAGCTGCTTGGAAGCCTGATGGTGTGACGTTAGTGAGCCAAATGGAGTTGTTCTCCCACAAGAACCACTTGGCTGATCCTTCTTCAATATGCCCTTCACCAACATGCAGTGTTTCCTTGATTGAATTAGCTCTCACACCAATATTTGCGTCTAGAGCCTTTGCATTGAGGGCTATCTGAAAACGGCTGTGGCGCTGAAGTTGCCTGTGAATGTGGAGTTGGTGGCATGTGAAACCCGAAGGTGGAGCATTCGTTTGTGTGGGATGCTGACCAAGCTTCATTTCAGTCCTAGGCACACAAAGAGCACTAAGCATAGAGTGTGAAAACTGAGTTTCCTTGAGAGCTGCTTTGAAGCCTGATGGTGTGACGTTAGTGAGCCAAATGGAGTTGTTCTCCCACAAGAACCACTCGGCTGATTCTTCTTCAATATGCCCTTCACCAACATGCAGTGTTTCCTTGATTGAATTAGCTCTCACACCAATATTTGCGTCTAGAGCCTTTGCTTTGAGGGCTATCTGAAAACGGCTGTGGCGCTGAAGTTGCCTGTGAATGTGGAGTTGGTGGCATGTGAAACCCGCATGTGGAGCATTCGTTTGTGTGGGATGCTCTACCAGGTTCATTCCTAGATAATGCACTCAAAGGGCACTAAGCATAGAGTGTGAAAACTGAGTTTCCTTGAGAGCTGCTTGGAAGCCTGATGGTGTGTGAAGTTAGTGAGCCAAATGGAGTTGTTCTCCCACAAGAACCACTCGGCTGATCCTTCTTCAATATGCCCTCCACCAACATGCAGTGTTTCCTTGATTGAATTAGCTCTCACACCAATATTTGCGTCTAGAGCCTTTGCATTGAGGGCTATCTGAAAATGGCTGTGGCGCTGAAATTGCCTGTGAATGTGGAGTTGGTGGCATGTGAAACCCGCATGTGGAGCATTCGTTTGTGTGGGATGCTGACCAAAATTCACTTCAGTCCTAGGCACTCAAAGGGCACTAAGCATAGAGTGTGAAAACTGAGTTTCCTTGAGAGCTGCTTGGAAGCCTGATGGTGTGTGAAGTTAGTGAGCCAAATGGAGTTGTTCTCCCACAAGAACCACTCGGCTGATCCTTCTTCAATATGCCCTTCACCAACATGCAGTGTTTCCTTGATTGAATTAGCTCTCACACCAATATTTGCGTCTAGAGCCTTTGCATTGAGGGCTATCTGAAAACGGCTGTGGCGCTGAAGTTGCCTGTGAATATGGAGTTGGTGGCATGTGAAACCCGCATGTGGAGCATTCGTTTGTGTGGGATGCTCTACCAGGTTCATTTCAGTCCTAGCCATACAAAGGGCACTAAGCATAGAGTGTGAAAACTGAGTTTCCTTGAGAGCTGCTTGGAAGCCTGATGGTGTGTGAAGTTAGTGAGCCAAATGGAGTTGTTCTCCCACAAGAACCACTCGGCTGATCCTTCTTCAATATGCCCTTCACCAACATGCAGTGTTTCCTTGATTGAATTAGCTCTCACACCAATATTTGCTTCTAGAGCCTTTGCATTGAGGGCTATCTGAAAACGGCTGTGGCGCTGAAGTTGCCTGTGAATGTGGAGTTGGTGGCATGTGAAACCCGGATGTGGAGCATTCGTTTATGTGGGATGCTCTCCAAGCTTCATTTCAGTCCTAGGCACTCAAAGGGCACTAAGCATAGAGTGTGAAAACTGAGTTTCCTTGAGAGCTGCTTGGAAGCCTGATGGTATGTGACGTTAGTGAGCTAAATGGAGTTGTTCTCCCACAAGAACCACTCGGCTGATCCTTCTTCAATATGCCCTTCACCAACATGCAGTGTTTCCATGATTGAATTAGCTCTCACACCAATATTTGCGTCTAGAGCCTTTGCATTGAGGGCTATCTGAAAACGGCTGTGGCGCTGAAGTTGCCTGTGAATGTGGAGTTGGTGGCATGTGAAACCCGCATGTGGAGCATTCGTTTGTGTGGGATGCTGACCAAGCTTCATTTCAGTCCTAGGCACACAAAGAGCACTAAGCATAGAGTGTGAAAATTTGAGTTTCCTTGAGAGCTGCTTGGAAGCCTGATGGTGTGTGAAGTTAGTGAGCCAAATGGAGTTGTTCTCCCACAAGAACCACTCTGCTGATCCTTCTTCAATATGCCCTTCAACAACATGCAGTGTTTCCTTGATTAAATTAGCTCTCACACCAATATTTGCGTCTAGAGCCTTTGCTTTGAGGGCTATCTGAAAACGGCTGTGGCGCTGAAGTTGCCTGTGAATGTGGAGTTGGTGGCATGTGAAACCCGCATGTGGAGCATTCGTTTGTGTGGGATGCTCTACCAGGTTCATTCCTAGATAATGCACTCAAAGGGCACTAAGCATAGAGTGTGAAAACTGAGTTTCCTTGAGAGCTGCTTGGAAGCCTGATGGTGTGTGAAGTTAGTGAGCCAAATGGAGTTGTTCTCCCACAAGAACCACTCGGCTGATCCTTCTTCAATATGCCCTTCACCAACATGCAGTGTTTCCTTGATTGAATTAGCTCTCACACCAATATTTGCGTCTAGAGCCTTTGCATTGAGGGCTATCTGAAAACGGCTGTGGCGCTGAAGTTGCCTGTGAATGTGGAGTTGGTGGCATGTGAAACACGCATTTGGAGCATTCGTTTGTGTGGGATGCTCTACCAGGTTCATTTCAGTCCTAGCCATACAAAGGGCACTAAGCATAGAGTGTGAAAACTGAGTTTCCTTGAGAGCTGCTTGGAAGCCTGATGGTGTGTGAAGTTAGTGAGCCAAATGGAGTTGTTCTCCCACAAGAACCACTCGGCTGATGCTTCTTCAATATGCCCTTCACCAACATGCAGTGTTTCCTTGATTGAATTATTTCTCACACCAATATTTGCGTCTAGAGCCTTTGCATTGAGGGCTATCTGAAAACGGCTGTGGCGCTGAAGTTGCCTGTGAATGTGGAGTTGGTGGCATGTGAAACCCGCATGTGGAGCATTCGTTTGTGTGGGATGCTCTACCAGGTTCATTTCAGTCCTAGCCATACAAAGGGCACTAAGCATAGAGTGTGAAAACTGAGTTTCCTTGAGAGCTGCTTGGAAGCCTGATGGTGTGTGAAGTTAGTGAGCCAAATGGAGTTGTTCTCCCACAAGAACCACTCGGCTGATCCTTCTTCAATATGCCCTTCACCAACATGCAGTGTTTCCTTGATTGAATTAGCTCTCACACCAATATTTGCGTCTAGAGCCTTGGCATTGAGGGCTATCTGAAAACGGCTGTGGCGCTGAAGTTGCCTGTGAATGTGGAGTTGGTGGCATGTGAAACCCGCATGTGGAGCATTCGTTTGTGTGGGATGCTCTACCAGGTTCATTCCCTGATAATGCACTCAAAGGGCACTAAGCATAGAGTGTGAAAACTGAGTTTCCTTGAGAGCTGCTTGGAAGCCTGATGGTGTGTGAAGTTAGTGAGCCAAATGGAGTTGTTCTCCCACAAGAACCACTCGGCTGATCCTTCTTCAATATGCCCTTCACCAACATGCAGTGTTTCCTTGATTGAATTAGCTCTCACACCAATATTTGCGTCTAGAGCCTTTGCATTGAAGGCTATCTGAAAACGGCTGTGGCGCTGAAGTTGCCTGTGAATGTGGAGTTGGTGGCATGTGAAACCCGCATGTGGAGCATTCGTTTGTGTGGGATGCTCTACCAGGTTCATTTCAGTCCTAGCCATACAAAGGGCACTAAGCATAGAGTGTGAAAACTGAGTTTCCTTGAGAGCTGCTTGGAAGCCTGATGGTGTGTGAAGTTAGTGAGCCAAATGGAGTTGTTCTCCCACAAGAACCACTCGGCTGATCCTTCTTCAATATGCCCTTCACCAACATGCAGTGTTTCCTTGATTAAATTAGCTCTCACACCAATATTTGCGTCTAGAGCCTTTGCATTGAGGGCTATCTGAAAATGGCTGTGGCGCTGAAGTTGCCTGTGAATGTGGAGTTGGTGGCATGTGAAACCCGCATGTGGAGCATTCGTTTGTGTGGGATGCTCTACCAGGATCATTTCAGTCCTAGCCATACAAAGGGCACTAAGCATAGAGTGTGAAAACTGAGTTTCCTTGAGAGCTGCTTGGAAGCCTGATGGTGTGTGAAGTTAGTGAGCCAAATGGAGTTGTTCTCCCACAAGAACCACTTGGCTGATCCTTCTTCAATATGCCCTTCACCAACATGCAGTGTTTCCTTGATTGAATTAGCTCTCACACCAATATTTGCGTCTAGAGCCTTTGCATTGAGGGCTATCTGAAAACGGCTGTGGCGCTGAAGTTGCCTGTGAATGTGGAGTTGGTGGCATGTGAAACCCGCATGTGGAGCATTCGTTTGTGTGGGATGCTGACCAAGCTTCATTTCAGTCCTAGGCACACAAAGAGCACTAAGCATAGAGTGTGAAAACTGAGTTTCCTTGAGAGCTGCTTGGAAGCCTGATGGTGTGTGAAGTTAGTGAGCCAAATGGAGTTGTTCTCCCACAAGAACCACTCGGCTGATTCTTCTTCAATATGCCCTTCACCAACATGCAGTGTTTCCTTGATTGAATTAGCTCTCACACCAATATTTGCGTCTAGAGCCTTGGCATTGAGGGCTATCTGAAAACGGCTGTGGCGCTGAAGTTGCCTGTGAATGTGGAGTTGGTGGCATGTGAAACCCGCATGTGGAGCATTCGTTTGTGTGGGATGCTCTACCAGGTTCTTCTAGATAATGCACTCAAAGGGCACTAAGCATAGAGTGTGAAAACTGAGTTTCCTTGAGAGCTGCTTGGAAGCCTGATGGTGTGACGTTAGTGAGCCAAATGGAGTTGTTCTCCCACAAGAACCACTCGGCTGATCCTTCTTCAATATGCCCTTCATCAACATGCAGTGTTTCCTTGATTGAATTAGCTCTCACACCAATATTTGCGTCTAGAGCCTTTGCATTGAGGGCTATCTGAAAACGGCTGTGGCGCTGAAGTTGCCTGTGAATGTGGAGTTGGTGGCATGTGAAACCCGCATGTGGAGCATTCGTTTGTGTGGGATGCTCTACCAGGTTCATTCCTAGATAATGCACTCAAAGGGCACTAAGCATAGAGTGTGGGAAAAACTGAGTTTCCTTGAGAGCTGCTTGGAAGCCTGATGGTGTGTGAAGTTAGTGAGCCAAATGGAGTTGTTCTCCCACAAGAACCACTCGGCTGATCCTTCTTCAATATGCCCTTCACCAACATGCAGTGTTTCCTTGATTGAATTAGCTCTCACACCAATATTTGCGTCTAGAGCCTTTGCATTGAGGGCTATCTGAAAACGGCTGTGGCGCTGAAGTTGCCTGTGAATGTGGAGTTGGTGGCATGTGAAACACGCATTTGGAGCATTCGTTTGTGTGGGATGCTCTACCAGGTTCATTTCAGTCCTAGCCATACAAAGGGCACTAAGCATAGAGTGTGAAAACTGAGTTTCCTTGAGAGCTGCTTGGAAGCCTGATGGTGTGTGAAGTTAGTGAGCCAAATGGAGTTGTTCTCCCACAAGAACCACTCGGCTGATGCTTCTTCAATATGCCCTTCACCAACATGCAGTGTTTCCTTGATTGAATTAGCTCTCTCACCACCAATATTTGCGTCTAGAGCCTTTGCATTGAGGGCTATCTGAAAACGGCTGTGGCGCTGAAGTTGCCTGTGAATGTGGAGTTGGTGGCATGTGAAACCCGCATGTGGAGCATTCGTTTGTGTGGGATGCTCTACCAGGTTCAGTTTCAGTCCTAGCCATACAAAGGGCACTAAGCATAGAGTGTGAAAACTGAGTTTCCTTGAGAGCTGCTTGGAAGCCTGATGGTGTGTGAAGTTAGTGAGCCAAATGGAGTTGTTCTCCCACAAGAACCACTCGGCTGATCCTTCTTCAATATGCCCTTCACCAACATGCAGTGTTTCCTTGATTGAATTAGCTCTCACACCAATATTTGCGTCTAGAGCCTTTGCATTGAGGGCTATCTGAAAACGGCTGTGGCGCTGAAGTTGCCTGTGAATGTGGAGTTGGTGGCATGTGAAACCCGCATGTGGAGCATTCGTTTGTGTGGGATGCTGACCAAGCTTCATTTCAGTCCTAGGCACACAAAGAGCACTAAGCATAGAGTGTGAAAACTG
>NW_026701253.1:0-23335 GCF_030435755.1 Ochotona princeps | reverse complement strand
TTTTCCTTGAGAGCTGCTTGGAAGCCTGATGGTGTGTGAAGTTAGTGAGCCAAATGGAGTTGTTCTCCCACAAGAACCACTCGGCTGATCCTTCTTCAATATGCCCTTCACCAACATGCAGTGTTTCCTTGATTGAATTAGCTCTCACACCAATATTTGCGTCTAGAGCCTTTGCATTGAGGGCTATCTGAAAATGGCTGTGGTGCTGAAGTTGCCTGTGAATGTGGAGTTGGTGGCATGTGAAACCCGCATGTGGAGCATTCGTTTGGTGTGGGATGCTGACCAAGCTTCATTTCAGTCCTAGGCACACAAAGAGCACTAAGCATAGAGTGTGAAAACTGAGTTTCCTTGAGAGCTGCTTGGAAGCCTGATGGTGTGTGAAGTAAGTGAGCCAAATGGAGTTGTTCTCCCACAAGAACCACTCGGCTGATCCTTCTTCAATATGCCCTTCACCAACATGCAGTGTTTCCTTGATTGAATTAGCTCCCACACCAATATTTGCGTCTAGAGCCTTTGCATTGAGGGCTCTCTGAAAACGGCTGTGGCGCTGAAGTTGCCTGTGAATGTGGAGTTGGTGGCATGTGAAACCCGCATGTGGAGCCTTCGTTTGTGTGGGATGCTCTACCATGATCATTCCTAGATAATGCACTCAAAGGGCACTAAGCATAGAGTGTGAAAACTGAGTTTCCCTTGAGAGCTGCTTGGAAGCCTGATGGTGTGTGAAGTTAGTGAGCCAAATGGAGTTGTTCTCCCAAAAGAACCTCTCGACTGATCCTTCTTCAATATGCCCTTCACCAACATGCAGTGTTTCCTTGATTGAATTAGCTCTCACACCAATATTTGCGTCTAGAGCCTTTGCATTGAGGGCTATCTGAAAACGGCTGTGGCACTGAAGTTGCCTGAGAATGTGGAGTTGGTGGCACGTGAAACCCGCATCTGGAGCATTCATTTGTGTGGGATGCTCTACCAGGTTCATTCCTAGATAATGCACTCAGAGGGCACTAAACATAGAGTGTAAAAACTGAGTTACCTTGAGAGCTGCTTGGAAGCCTGATGGTGTGTGAAGTTAGTGAGCCAAAGAACCCTTTGGAAGCCTGATCGTGTGTGAAGTTAGTGAGCCAAATGGAGTTGTTCTCCCACAAGAACCACTCGGCTGATCCTTCTTCAATATGCCCTTCACCAACATGCAGTGTTTCCTTGATTGAATTAGCTCTCACACCAATATTTGCGTCTAGAGCCTTTGCATTGAGGGCTATCTGAAAACGGCTGTGGCGCTGGAGTTGCCTGTGAATGTGGAGTTGGTGGCATGTGAAACCCGCATGTGGAGCATTCGTTTGTGTGGGATGCTCTACCAGGTTCATTTCTAGATAATGCACTCAAAGGGCACTAAGCATAGAGTGTGAAAACTGAGTTTCCTTCAGAGCTGCTTGGAAGCCTGATGGTGTGTGAAGTTAGTGAGCCAAATGGAGTTGTTCTCCCACAAGAACCACTCGGCTGATCCTTCTTCAATATGCCCTTCACCAACATGCAGTGTTTCCTTGATTGAATTAGCTCTCACACCAATATTTGCGTCTAGAGCCTTTGCATTGAGGGCTATCTGAAAACGGCTGTGGCGCTGAAGTTGCCTGAGAATGTAGAGTTGGTGGTTTGTGAAACCTGCATGTGGAGCATTCGTTTCTGTGGGATGCTCTACCAGGTTCATTCCCAGATAATGCACTCAAAGGGCACTAAGCATAGAGTGTGAAAACTGAGTTTCCTTGAGAGCTGCTTGGAAACCTGATGGTGTGTGAAGTTAGTGAGCCCAAATGGAGTTGTTCTCCAACAAGAACCACTCGGCTGATCCTTTTTCAATATGCCCTTCACCAACATGCAGTGTTTCCTTGATTGAATTAGCTCTCACACCAATATTTTGCGTCTAGAGCCTTTGCATTGAGGGCTATCTGAAAACGGCTGTGGCGCTGAAGTTGCCTGTGAATGTGGAGTTGGTGGCATGTGAAACCCCGCATGTGGAGCATTCGTTTGTGTGGGATGCTCTACCAGGTTCATTTCTAGATAATGCACTCAAAGGGCACTAAGCATAGAGTGTGAAAACTGAGTTTCCTGCAGAGCTGCTTGGAAGCCTGATGCGTGTGTGAAGTTAGTGAGCCAAATGGAGTTGTTCTCCCACAAGAACCACTCGGCTGATCCTTCTTCAATATGCCCTTCACCAACATGCAGTGTTTCCTTGATTGAATTAGCTCTCACACCAATATTTGCATCTAGAGCCTTTGCATTGAGGGCTATCTGAAAACGGCTGTGGCGCTGAAGTTGCCTGTGAATGTGGAGTTGGTGGCATGTGAAAGCCGCATGTGGAGCATTCGTTTGTGTGGGATGCTCTACCAGGTTCATTCCTAGATAATGCACTCAAAGGGCACTAAGCATAGAGTGTGAAAACTGAGTTTCCTTGAGAGCTGCTTGGAAGCCTGATGGTGTGTGAAGTTAGTGAACCAAATGCAGTTGTTCTCCCAAAAGAACCTCTCGACTGATCCTTCTTCAATATGCCCTTCACCAACATGCAGTGTTTCCTTGATTGAATTAGCTCTCACACCAATATTTGCGTCTAGAGCCTTTGCATTGAGGGCTATCTGAAAACGGCTGTGGCACTGAAGTTGCCTGAGAATGTGGAGTTGGTGGCATGTGAAACCCGCATCTGGAGCATTCATTTGTGTGGGATGCTCTACCAGGTTCATTCCTAGATAATGCACTCAGAGGGCACTAAACATAGAGTGTAAAAACTGAGTTACCTTGAGAGCTGCTTGGAAGCCTGATGGTGTGTGAAGTTAGTGAGCCAAAGAACCCTTTGGAAGCCTGATCGTGTGTGAAGTTAGTGAGCCAAATGGAGTTGTTCTCCCACAAGAACCACTCGGCTGATCCTTCTTCAATATGCCCTTCACCAACATGCAGTGTTTCCTTGATTGAATTAGCTCTCACACCAATATTTGCGTCTAGAGCCTTTGCATTGAGGGCTATCTGAAAACGGCTGTGGCGCTGAAGTTGCCTGTGAATGTGGAGTTGGTGGCATGTGAAACCCGCATGTGGAGCATTCGTTTGTGTGTGATGCTCTACCAGGTTCATTTCTAGATAATGCACTCAAATTGCACTAAGCATAGAGTGTGAAAACTGAGTTTCCTTCAGAGCTGCTTGGAAGCCTGATGGTGTGTGAAGCTAGTGAGCCAAATGGAGTTGTTCTCCCACAAGAACCACTCGGCTGATCCTTCTTCAATATGCCCTTCACCAACATGCAGTGTTTCCTTGATTGAATTAGCTCTCACACCAATATTTGCGTCTAGAGCCTTTGCATTGAGGGCTATCTGAAAACGGCTGTGGCGCTGAAGTTGCCTGAGAATGTGGAGTTGGTGGCATGTGAAAGCCGCATGTGGAGCATTCGTTTGTGTGGGATGCTCTACCAGGTTCATTCCTAGATAATGCACTCAAAGGGCACTAAGCATAGAGTGTGAAAACTGAGTTTCCTTGAGAGCTGCTTGGAAGCCTGATGGTGTGTGAAGTTAGTGAGCCAAATGGAGTTGTTCTCCCACAAGAACCACTCGGCTGATCCTTCTTCAATATGCCCTTCAACCAAACATGCAGTGTTTCCTTGATTGAATTAGCTCTCACACCAATATTTGCGTCTAGAGCCTTTGCATTGAGGGCTATCTGAAAACAGCTGTGGCGCTGAAGTTGCCTGTGAATGTGGAGTTGGTGGCATGTGAAACCGCATGTGGAGCATTCGTTTGCTTGGGATGCTGACCAAGCTTCATTTCAGTCCTAAGCACACAAAGAGCACTAAGCATAGAGTGTGAAAACTGAGTTTCCTTGAGAGCTGCTTGGAAGCCTGATGGTGTGTGAAGTTAGTGAGCCAAATGGAGTTGTTCTCCCACAAGAACCACTCGGCTGATCCTTCTTCAATATGCCCTTCACCAACATGCAGTGTTTCCTTGATTGAATTAGCTCTCACACCAATTTTTGCGTCTAGAGCCTTTGCATTGAGTGCTATCTGAAAACGGCTGTGGCGCTGAAGTTGCCTGTGAATGTGGAGTTGGTGGCATGTGAAACCCGCAAGTGGAGTATTCGTAAGTGTGGGATGCTCTACCAGGTTCATTCTTAGATAATGCACTCAAAGGGCACTAAGCATAGAGTGTGAAAACTGAGTTTCCTTGAGAGCTGCTTGGAAGCCTGATGGTGTGTGAAGTTAGTGAGCCAAATGGAGTTGTTCTCCCACAAGAACCACTCGGCTGATCCTTCTTCAATATGCCCTTCACCAACATGCAGTGTTTCCTTGATTGAATTAGCTCTCACACCAATATTTGCGTCTAGAGCCTTTGCATTGAGGGCTATCTGAAAATGGCTGTGGTGCTGAAGTTGCCTGTGAATGTGGAGTTGGTGGCATGTGAAACCCGCATGTGGAGCATTCGTTTGTGTGGGATGCTGACCAAGCTTCATTTCAGTCCTAGGCACACAAAGAGCACTAAGCATAGAGTGTGAAAACTGAGTTTCCTTGAGAGCTGCTTGGAAGCCTGATGGTGTGTGAAGTTAGTGAACCAAATGCAGTTGTTCTCCCAAAAGAACCTCTCGACTGATCCTTCTTCAATATGCCCTTCACCAACATGCAGTGTTTGCTTGATTGAATTAGCTCTCACACCAATATTTGCGTCTAGAGCCTTTGCATTGAGGGCTATCTGAAAACGGCTGTGGCACTGAAGTTGCCTGAGAATGTGGAGTTGGTGGCATGTGAAACCCGCATCTGGAGCATTCATTTGTGTGGGATGCTCTACCAGGTTCATTCCTAGATAATGCACTCAGAGGGCACTAAACATAGAGTGTAAAAACTGAGTTACCTTGAGAGCTGCTTGGAAGCCTGATGGTGTGTGAAGTTAGTGAGCCAAAGAACCCTTTGGAAGCCTGATCGTGTGTGAAGTTAGTGAGCCAAATGGAGTTGTTCTCCCACAAGAACCACTCGGCTGATCCTTCTTCAATATGCCCTTCACCAACATGCAGTGTTTCCTTGATTGAATTAGCTCTCACACCAATATTTGCGTCTAGAGCCTTTGCATTGAGGGCTATCTGAAAACGGCTGTGGCGCTGAAGTTGCCTGTGAATGTGGAGTTGGTGGCATGTGAAACCCGCATGTGGAGCATTCGTTTGTGTGGGATGCTCTACCAGGTTCATTTCTAGATAATGCACTCAAAGGGCACTAAGCATAGAGTGTGAAAACTGAGTTTCCTTCAGAGCTGCTTGGAAGCTCTGATGGTGTGTGAAGTTAGTGAGCCAAATGGAGTTGTTCTCCCACAAGAACCACTCGGCTGATCCTTCTTCAATATGCCCCTTCACCAACATGCAGTGTTTCCTTGATTGAATTAGCTCTCACACCAATATTTGCGTCTAGAGCCTTTGCATTGAGGGCTATCTGAAAACGGCTGTGGCGCTGAAGTTGCCTGAGAATGTAGAGTTGGTGGTTTGTGAAACCTGCATGTGGAGCATTCGTTTCTGTGGGATGCTCTACCAGGTTCATTCCCAGATAATGCACTCAAAGGGCACTAAGCATAGAGTGTGAAAACTGAGTTTCCTTGAGAGCTGCTTGGAAACCTGATGGTGTGTGAAGTTAGTGAGCCAAATGGAGTTGTTCTCCAACAAGAACCACTCGGCTGATCCTTTTTCAATATGCCCTTCACCAACATGCAGTGTTTCCTTGATTGAATTAGCTCTCACACCAATATTTGCGTCTAGAGCCTTTGCATTGAGGGCTATCTGAAAACGGCTGTGGCGCTGAAGTTGCCTGTGAATGTGGAGTTGGTGGCATGTGAAACCCGCATGTGGAGCATTCGTTTGTGTGGGATGCTCTACAGGTTCATTTCTAGATAATGCACTCAAAGGGCACTAAGCATAGAGTGTGAAAACTGAGTTTCCTTGAGAGCTGCTTGGAAGCCTGATGGATGTGTGAAGTTAGTGAACCAAATGCAG
Organism: Ochotona princeps; assembly: GCF_030435755.1. Lineage (NCBI taxonomy): Eukaryota > Metazoa > Chordata > Mammalia > Lagomorpha > Ochotonidae > Ochotona > Ochotona princeps. The sequence goes on along the minus strand of NW_026701253.1, from coordinate 17,338 downwards.
TTGTTCTCCCAAAAGAACCTCTCGACTGATCCTTCTTCAATATGCCCTTCACCAACATGCAGTGTTTCCTTGATTGAATTAGCTCTCACACCAATATTTGCGTCTAGAGCCTTTGCATTGAGGCTATCTGAAAACGGCTGTGGCACTGAAGTTGCCTGAGAATGTGGAGTTGGTGGCATGTGAAACCCGCATGTGGAGCATTCGTTTGTGTGGGATGCTCTACAGGTTCATTCCTAGATAATGCACTCAGAGGGCACTAAACATAGAGTGTAAAAACTGAGTTACCTTGAGAGCTGCTTGGAAGCCTGATGGTGTGTGAAGTTAGTGAGCCAAAGAACCCTTTGGAAGCCTGATCGTGTGTGAAGTTAGTGAGCCAAATGGAGTTGTTCTCCCACAAGAACCACTCGGCTGATCCTTCTTCAATATGCCCTTCACCAACATGCAGTGTTTCCTTGATTGAATTAGCTCTCACACCAAATTTGCGTCTAGAGCCTTTGCATTGAGGGCTATCTGAAAACGGCTGTGGCGCTGAAGTTGCCTGTGAATGTGGAGTTGGTGGCATGTGAAAGCCGCATGTGGAGCATTCGTTTGTGTGGGATGCTCTACCAGGTTTCATTTCTAGATAATGCACTCAAATTGCACTAAGCATAGAGTGTGAAAACTGAGTTTCCTTGAGAGCTGCTTGGAAGCCTGATGGTGTGTGAAGCTAGTGAGCCAAATGGAGTTGTTCTCCCACAAGAACCACTCGGCTGATCCTTCTTCAATATGCCCCTTCACCAACATGCAGTGTTTCCTTGATTGAATTAGCTCTCACACCAATATTTGCGTCTAGAGCCTTTGCATTGAGGGCTATCTGAAAACGGCTGTGGCGCTGAAGTTGCCTGTGAATGTGGAGTTGGTGGCATGTGAAAAGCCGCATGTGGAGCATTCGTTTGTGTGGGATGCTCTACCAGGTTCATTCCTAGATAATGCACTCAAAGGGCACTAAGCATAGAGTGTTGAAAACTGAGTTTCCTTGAGAGCTGCTTGGAAGCCTGATGGTGTGTGAAGTTAGTGAGCCAAATGGAGTTGTTCTCCCACAAGAACCACTCGGCTGATCCTTCTTCAATATGCCCTTCACCAACATGCAGTGTTTCCTTGATTGAATTAGCTCTCTCACACCAATATTTGCGTCTAGAGCCTTTGCATTGAGGGCTATCTGAAAACAGCTGTGGCGCTGAAGTTGCCTGTGAATGTGGAGTTGGTGGCATGTGAAACCGCATGTGGAGCATTCGTTTGCTTGGGATGCTGACCAAGCTTCATTTCAGTCCTAAGCACACAAAGAGCACTAAGCATAGAGTGTGAAAACTGAGTTTCCTTGAGAGCTGCTTGGAAGCCTGATGGTGTGTGAAGTTAGTGAGCCAAATGGAGTTGTTCTCCCACAAGAACCACTCGGCTGATCCTTCTTCAATATGCCCTTCACCCAACATGCAGTGTTTCCTTGATTGAATTAGCTCTCACACCAATTTTTGCGTCTAGAGCCTTTGCATTGAGTGCTATCTGAAAACGGCTGTGGCGCTGAAGTTGCCTGTGAATGTGGAGTTGGTGGCATGTGAAACCCGCAAGTGGAGCATTCGTAAGTGTGGGATGCTCTACCAGGTTCATTCCTAGATAATGCACTCAAAGGGCACTAAGCATAGAGTGTGAAAACTGAGTTTCCTTGAGAGCTGCTTGGAAGCCTGATGGTGTGTGAAGTTAGTGAGCCAAATGGAGTTGTTCTCCCACAAGAACCACTCGGCTGATCCTTCTTCAATATGCCCTTCACCAACATGCAGTGTTTCCTTGATTGAATTAGCTCTCACACCAATATTTGCGTCTAGAGCCTTTGCATTGAGGGCTATCTGAAAATGGCTGTGGTGCTGAAGTTGCCTGTGAATGTGGAGTTGGTGGCATGTGAAAACCCGCATGTGGAGCATTCGTTTGTGTGGGATGCTGACCAAGCTTCATTTCAGTCCTAGGCACACAAAGAGCACTAAGCATAGAGTGTGAAAACTGAGTTTCCTTGAGAGCTGCTTGGAAGGCTGATGGTGTGTGAAGTAAGTGAGCCAAATGGAGTTGTTCTCCCACAAGAACCACTCGGCTGATCCTTCTTCAATATGCCCTTCACCAACATGCAGTGTTTCCTTGATTGAATTAGCTCCCACACCAATATTTGCGTCTAGAGCCTTTGCATTGAGGGCTCTCTGAAAACGGCTGTGGCGCTGAAGTTGCCTGTGAATGTGGAGTTGGTGGCATGTGAAACCCGCATGTGGAGCCTTCGTTTGTGTGGGATGCTCTACCATGATCATTCCTAGATAATGCACTCAAAGGGCACTAAGCATAGAGTGTGAAAACTGAGTTTCCTTGAGAGCTGCTTGGAAGCCTGATGGTGTGTGAAGTTAGTGAGCCAAATGGAGTTGTTCTCCCACAAGAACCACTCGGCTGATCCTTCTTCAATATGCCCTTCACCAACATGCAGTGTTTCCTTGATTGAATTAGCTCTCACACCAATATTTGCGTCTAGAGCCTTTGCATTGAGGGCTATCTGAAAAACGGCTGTGGCGCTGAAGTTGCCTGTGAATGTGGAGTTGGTGGCATGAGAAACCTACATGTGGAGCATTCGTTTGTGTGGGATGCTCTACCAGATTCATTCCTAGATAATGCACTCAACGGGCACTAAACATAGAGTGTGAAAACTGAGTTTCCTTGAGAGCTGCTTGGAAGCCTGATGGTGTGTGAAGTTAGTGAGCCAAATGGAGTTGTTCTCCCACAAGAACCACTCGGCTGATCCTTCTTCAATATGCCCTTCACCAACATGCAGTGTTTCCTTGATTGAATTAGCTCTCACACCAATATTTGCGTCTAGAGCCTTTGCATTGAGGGCTATCTGAAAACGGCTGTGGCGCTGAAGTTGCCTGTGAATGTGGAGTTGGTGGCATGTGAAACCCGCATGTGGAGCATTCGTTTGTGTGGGATGCTGACCAAGCTTCATTTCAGTCCTAGGCACACAAAGAGCACTAAGCATAGAGTGTGAAAGCTGAGTTTCCTTGAGAGCTGCTTGGAAGCCTGATGGTGTGTGAATTAGTGAGCCAAATGGAGTTGTTCTCCCACAAGAACCACTCGGCTGATCCTTCTTCAATATGCCCTTCACCAACATGCAGTGTTTCCTTGATTGAATTAGGCTCTCACACCAATATTTGCGTCTAGAGCCTTTGCATTGAGTGCTATCTGAAAACGGCTGTGGCGCTGAAGTTGCCTGTGAATGTGGAGTTGGGTGGCATGTGAAACCTGCATGTGGAGCATTCGTTTGTGTGGGATGCTCTACCAGATTCATTCCTAGATAATGCACTCAAAGGGCACTAAACATAGAGTGTGAAAACTGAGTTTCCTTGAGAGCTGCTTGGAAGCCTGATGGTGTGTGAAGTTAGTGAGCCAAATGGAGTTGTTCTCCCACAAGAACCACTCGGCTGATCCTTCTTCAATATGCCCTTCACCAACATGCAGTGTTTCCTTGATTGAATTAGCTCTCACACCAATATTTGCGTCTAGAGCCTTTGCATTCAGGGCTATCTGAAAACGGCTGTGGCGCTGAAGTTGCCTGTGAATGTGGAGTTGGTGGCATGTGAAACCCGCATGTGGAGCATTCGTTTGTGTGGGATGCTCTACCAGGTTCATTCCTACATAATGCACTCAAAGGGCACTAAGCATAGAGTGTGAAAACTGAGTTTCCTTGAGAGCTGCTTGGAAGCCTGATGGTGTGTGAAGTTAGTGAGCCAAATGGAGTTGTTCTCCTACCAGAACCACTCGGCTGATCTTTCTTCAATATGCCCTTCACCAACATGCAGTGTTTCCTTGATTGAATTAGCTCTTACACCAATATTTGCGTCTAGAGCCTTTGCATTGTGGGCTATCTGAAAACGGCTGTGGCGCTGAAGTTGCCTGTGAATGTGGAGTTGGTGGCATGTGAAACCTGCATATGGAGCATTCGTTTGTGTGGGATGCTCTACCAGGTTCATTCCTAGATAATGCACTCAAAGTACACAAAGCATAGAGTGTGAAAACTGAGTTTCCTTGAGAGATGCTTGGAAGCCTGATGGTGTGTGAAGTTAGTGAGCCAAATGGAGTTGTTCTCCCACAAGAACCACTCGGCTGATCCTTCTTCAATATGCCCTTCACCAACATGCAGTGTTTCCTTGATTGAATTAGCTCTCACACCAATATTTGCGTCTAGAGCCTTTGCATTGAGAGCTTTCTGAAAACGGCTGTGGCGCTGAAGTTGCCTGTGAATGTGGAGTTGGTGGCATGTGAAACCCGCATGTGGAGCATTCGTTTGTTTGGGATGCTGACCAAGCTTCATTTCAGTCCTAGGCACACAAAGAGCACTAAGCATAGAGTATGAAAACTGAGTTTCCTTGAGAGCTGCTTGGAAGCCTGATGGTGTGTGACGTTAGTGAGCCAAATGGAGTTGTTCTCCCACAAGAACCACTCGGCTGATCCTTCTTCAATATGCCCTTCACCAACATGCAGTGTTTCCTTGATTGAATTAGCTCTCACACCAATATTTGCGTCTAGAGCCTTTGCATTGAGGGCTATCTGAAAACGGCTGTGGCGCTGAAGTTGCCTGTGAATGTGGAGTTGGTGGCATGTGAAACCGCATGTGGAGCATTCGTTTATGTTGGATGCTCACCAAGATTCATTTCAGAGTCCTAGGCTTACAAAGGGCACTAAGCATAGAGTGTGAAAGCTGAGTTTCCTTGAGAGCTGCTTGGAAGCCTGATGGTGTGTGAAGTTAGTGAGCCAAATGGAGTTGTTCTCCCACAAGAACCACTCGGCTGATCCTTCTTCAATATGCCCTTCACCAACATGCAGTGTTTCCTTGATTGAATTAGCTCTCACACGAATATTTGCGTCTAGAGCCTTTGCATTGAGGGCTATCTGAAAACGGCTGTGGCGCTGAAGTTGCCTGTGAATGTGGAGTTGGTGGCATGTGAAACCTACATGTGGAGCATTCGTTTGTGTGGGATGCTCTACCAGATTCATTCCTAGATAATGCACTCAACGGGCACTAAACATAGAGTGTGAAAACTGAGTTTCCTTGAGAGCTGCTTGGAAGCCTGATGGTGTGTGAAGTTAGTGAGCCAAATGGAGTTGTTCTCCCACAAGAACCACTAGGCTGGTCCTTCTTCAATATGCCCTTCACCAACATGCAGTGTTTCCTTGATTGAATTAGCTCTCACACCAATATTTGCGTCTAGAGCCTTTGCATTGAGTGCTATCTGAAAACGGCTGTGGCGCTGAAGTTGCCTGTGAATGTGGAGTTGGAGGCATGTGAAACCCGCAAGTGGAGCATTCGTAAGTGTGGGATGCTCTACCATGTTCATTCCTAGATAATGCACTCAAAGGGCTCTAAGCATAGAGTGTAAAAACTGAGTTTCCTTGAGAGCTGCTTGGAAGCCTGATGGTGTGTGAAGTTAGTGAGGGAAATGGAGTTGTTCTCCCACAAGAACCACTCAGCTGATCCTTCTTCAATATGCCCTTCACCAACATGCAGTGTTTCCTTGATTGAATTAGCTCTCACACCAATATTTGCGTCTAGAGCCTTTGCATTGAGGGCTATCTGAAAACGGCTGTGGCGCTGAAGTTGCCTGTGAATGTGGAGTTGGTGGCATGTGAAACCCGCATGTGGAGCATTCGTTTGTGTGGGATGCTCTACCAGGTTCATTCCTAGATAATGCACTCAAAGGGCACTAAGCATAGAGTGTGAAAACTGAGTTTCCTTGAGAGCTGCTTGGAAGCCTGATGGTGTGTGAAGTAAGTGAGCCAAATGGAGTTGTTCTCCCACAAGAACCACTCGGCTGATCCTTCTTCAATATGCCTTTCACCAACATGCAGTGTTTCCTTGATTGAATTAGCTCTCACACCAATATTTGCGTCTAGAGCCTTTGCATTGAGGGCTCTCTGAAAACGGCTGTGGCGCTGAAGTTGCCTGTGAATCTGGAGTTGGTGGCATGTGAAAACCGCATGTGGAGCCTTCGTTTGTGTGGGATGCTCTACCATGTTCATTCCTAGATAATGCACTCAAAGGGCACTAAGCATAGAGTGTGAAAACTGAGTTTCCTTGAGAGCTGCTTGGAAGCCTGATGGTGTGTGAAGTTAGTGAGCCAAATGGAGTTGTTCTCCCACAAGAACCACTCGGCTGATCCTTCTTCAATATGCCCTTCACCAACATGCAGTGTTTCCTTGATTGAATTAGCTCTCACACCAATATTTGCGTCTAGAGCCTTTGCATTGAGGGCTATCTGAAAACGGCTGTGGCGATGAAGTTGCCTGTGAATGTGGAGTTGGTGGCATGTGAAACCCGGATGTGGAGCATTCGTTTGTGTGGGATGCACTCCAAGATTCATTTCAGTCCTAGACACACAAAGAGCACTAAGCATAGAGTGTGAAAACTGAGTTTCCTTGAGAGCTGCTTGGAAGCCTGATGGTGTGTGAAGTAAATGAGCCAAATGGAGTTGATCTCCCACAAGAACCACTCGGCTGATCCTTCTTCAATATGCCCTTCACCAACATGCAGTGTTTCCTTGATTGAATTAGCTCTCACACCAATATTTGCGTCTAGAGCCTTTGCATTGAGGGCTATCTGAAAACGGCTGTGGCGCTGAAGTTGCCTGTGAATGTGGAGTTGGTGGCATGTGAAACCCGCATGTGGAGCATTCGTTTGTGTGGGATGCTCTACCAGGTTCATTCCTGGATAATGCACTCAAAGGGCACTAAGCATAGAGTGTGAAAACTGAGTTTCCTTGAGAGCTGCTTGGAAGCCTGATGGTGTGTGAAGTTAGTGAGCCAAATGGAGTTGTTCTCCCACAAGAACCACTCGGCTGATCCTTCTTCAATATGCCCTTCACCAACATGCAGTGTTTCCTTGATTGAATTAATTCTTACACCAATATTTGCGTCTAGAGCCTTTGCATTGTGGGCTATCTGAAAACGGCTGTGGCGCTGAAGTTGCCTGTGAATGTGGAGTTTGTGGCATGTGAAACCTTCATGTGGAGCATTCGTTTGTGTGGGATGCTAACCAGGTTCATTCCTAGATAATGCACTCAAAGGGCACTAAGCATAGAGTGTGAAAACTGAGTTTCCTTGAGAGCTGCTTGGAAGCCTGATGGTGTGTGAAGTTAGTGAGCCAAATGGAGTTGTTCTCCCACAAGAACCACTCGGCTGATCCTTCTTCAATATGCCCTTCACCAACATGCAGTGTTTCCTTGATGGAATTAGCTCTCACACCAATATTTGCGTCTAGAGCCTTTGCATTGAGGGCTATCTGAAAACGGCTGTGGCGCTGAAGTTGCCTGTGAATGTGGAGTTGGTGGCATGTGAAACCCGCATGTGAAGCATTCGTTTATGTGGGATGCTCTCCAAGCTTCATTTCAGTCCTAGGCACTCAAAGGGCACTAAGCATAGAGTGTGAAAACTGAGTTTCCTTGAGAGCTGCTTGGAAGCCTGATGGTGTGTGAAGTTAGTGAGCCAAATGGAGTTGTTCTCCCACAAGAACCACTCGGCTGATCCTTCTTCAATATGCCCTTCACCAACATGCAGTGTTTCCTTGATTGAATTAGCTCTCACACCAATATTTGCGTCTAGAGCCTTTGCATTGAGGGCTATCTGAAAACGGCTGTGGCGATGAAGTTGCCTGTGAATGTGGAGTTGGTGGCATGTGAAACCCGCATGTGGAGCATTCGTTTGTGTGGGATGCTGACCAAGCTTCATTTCAGTCCTAGGCACACAAAGAGCACTAAGCATAGAGTGTGAAAGCTGAGTTTCCTTGAGAGCTGCTTGGAAGCCTGATGGTGTGTGAAGTTAGTGAGCCAAATGGAGTTGTTCTCCCACAAGAACCACTCGGCTGATCCTTCTTCAATATGCCCTTCACCAACATGCAGTGTTTCCTTGATTGAATTAGCTCTCACACCAATATTTGCATCTAGAGCCTTTGCATTGAGGGCTATCTGAAAACGGCTGTGGCGCTGAAGTTGCCTGTGAATGTGGAGTTGGTGGCATGTGAAACCCGCATGTGAAGCATTCGTTTATGTGGGATGCTCTCCAAGCTTCATTTCAGTCCTAGGCACTCAAAGGGCACTAAGCATAGAGTGTGAAAACTGAGTTTCCTTGAGAGCTGCTTGGAAGCCTGATGGTGTGTGAAGTTAGTGAGCCAAATGGAGTTGTTCTCCCACAAGAACCACTCGGCTGATCCTTCTTCAATATGCCCTTCACCAACATGCAGTGTTTCCTTGATTGAATTAGCTCTCACACCAATATATGCGTCTAGAGCCTTTGCATTGAGGGCTATCTGAAAACGGCTGTGGCGCTGAAGTTGCCTGAGAATGTGGAGTTGTTGGCATGTGAAACCCGCATGTGGAGCATTCGTTTGTGTGGGATGCTCTACCAGGTTCATTTCTAGATAATGCACTCAAAGGGTACTAAGCATAGAGTGTGAAAACTGAGTTTCCTTGAGAGCTGCTTGGAAGCCTGATGGTGTGTGAAGTTAGTGAGCCAAATGGAGTTGTTCTCCCACAAGAACCACTCGGCTGATCCTTCTTCAATATGCCCTTCACCAACATGCAGTGTTTCCTTGATTGAATTAGCTCTCACACCAATATTTGCGTCTAGAGCCTTTGCATTGAGGGCTATCTGAAAACGGCTGTGGCGCTGAAGTTGCCTGTGAATGTGGAGTTGGTGGCATGTGAAACCCGCATGTGGAGCATTCGTTTATGTGGGATGCTCTTCAAGCTTCATTTCAGTCCTAGGCACTCAAAGGGCACTAAGCATAGAGTGTGAAAACTGAGTTTCCTTGAGAGCTGCTTGGAAGCCTGATGGTGTGTGAAGTTAGTGAGCCAAATGGAGTTGTTCTCCCACAAGAACCACTCGGCTGATCCTTCTTCAATATGCCCTTCACCAACATGCAGTGTTTCCTTGATTGAATTAGCTCTCACACCAATATTTGCGTCTAGAGCCTTTGCATTGAGTGCTATCTGAAAACGGCTGTGGCGCTGAAGTTGCTTGTGAATGTGGAGTTGGTGGCATGTGAAACCCGCAAGTGGAGCATTCGTAAGTGTGGGATGCTCTACCATGTTCATTCCTAGATAATGCACTCAAAGGGCACTAAGCATAGAATGTAAAAACTGAGTTTCCTTGAGAGCTGCTTGGAAGCCTGATGGTGTGTGAAGTTAGCGAGCCAAATGGAGTTGTTCTCCCACAAGAACCACTCGGCTGATCCTTCTTCAATATGCCCTTCACCAACATGCAGTGTTTCCTTGATTGAATTAGCTCTCACACCAATATTTGCGTCTAGAGCCTTTGCATTGAGGGCTATCTGAAAACGGCTGTGGCGCTGAAGTTGCCTGTGAATGTGGAGTTGGTGGCATGTGAAACCCGCATGTGGAGCATTCGTTTGTGTGGGATGCTCTACCAGGTTCATTCCTAGATAATGCACTCAAAGGGCACTAAGCATAGAGTGTGAAAACTGAGTTTCCTTGAGAGCTGCTTGGAAGCCTGATGGTGTGTGAAGTTAGTGAGCCAAATGGAGTTGTTCTCCTACAAGAACCACTCGGCTGATCCTTCTTCAATATGCCCTTCACCAACATGCAGTGTTTCCTTGATTGAATTAATTCTTACACCAATATTTGCGTCTAGAGCCTTTGCATTGTGGGCTATCTGAAAACGGCTGTGGCGCTGAAGTTGCCTGTGAATGTGCAGTTGGTGGCATGTGAAACCTGCATGTGGAGCATTCGTTTGTGTGGGATGCTCTACCAGGTTCATTCCTAGATAATGCACTCAAAGTACACTAAGCATAAAGTGTGAAAACTGAGTTTCCTTGAGAGCTGCTTGGAAGCCTGATGGTGTGTGAAGTTAGTGAGCCAAATGGAGTTGTTCTCCCACAAGAACCACTCGGCTGATCCTTCTTCAATATGCCCTTCACCAACATGCAGTGTTTCCTTGATTGAATTAGCTCTCACACCAATATTTGCGTCTAGAGCCTTTGCATTGAGGGCTATCTGAAAACGGCTATGGCGCTGAAGTTGCCTGAGAATGTGGAGTTGGAGGCATTTGAAACCCGCATGTGGAACATTCGTTTGTGTGGGATGCTCTACCAGGTTCATTCCTAGATAATGCACTCAAAGGGTACTAAGCATAGAGTGTGAAAACTGAGTTTCCTTGAGAGCTGCTTGGAAGCCTGATGGTGTGTGAAGTTAGTGAGCCAAATGAAGTTGTTCTCGCACAAGAAACACTCGGCTGATCCTTCTTCAATATGCCCTTCACCAACATGCAGTGTTTCCTTGATTGAATTAGCTCTCACACCAATATTTGCGTCTAGAGCCTTTGCATTGAGGGCTATCTGAAAACGGCTGTGGCGCTGAAGTTGCCTGTGAATGTGGAGTTGGTGGCATGTGAAACCCGCATGTGGAGCATTCGTTTATGTGGGATGCTCTTCAAGCTTCATTTCAGTCCTAGGCACTCAAAGGGCACTAAGCATAGAGTGTGAAAACTGAGTTTCCTTGAGAGCTGTTTGGAAGCCTGATGGTGTGTGAAGTTAGTGATCCAAATGGAGTTGTTCTCCCACAAGAACCACTCGGCTGATCCTTCTTCAATATGCCCTTCACCAACATGCAGTGTTTCCTTGATTGAATTAGCTCTCACACCAATATTTGCGTCTAAGAGCCTTTGCATTGAGGGCTATCTGAAAACGGCTGTGGCGCTGAAGTTGCCTGTCAATGTGGAGTTGGTGGAATGTGAAACCCGCAAGTGGAGCATTCGTAAGTTTGGGATGCTCTACCATGTTCATTCCTAGATAATGCACTCAAAGGGCACTAAGCATAGAATGTAAAAACTGAGTTTCCTTGAGAGCTGCTTGGAAGCCTGATGGTGTGTGAAGTTAGCGAGCCAAATGGAGTTGTTCTCCCACAAGAACCACTCGGCTGATCCTTCTTCAATATGTCCTTCACCAACATGCAGTGTTTCCTTGATTGAATTAGCTCTCACACCAATATTTGCGTCTAGAGCCTTTGCCTTGAAGACTATCTGAAAACGGCTGTGGCGCTGAAGTTGCCTGTGAATGTGGAGTTGGTGGCATGAGAAACCTACATGTGTAGCATTCGTTTGTGTGGGATGCTCTACCAGATTCATTCCTAGATAATGCACTCAACGGGCACTAAACATAGAGTGTGAAAACTGAGTTTCCTTGAGAGCTGCTTGGAAGCCTGATGGTGTGTGAAGTTAGTGAGCCAAATGGAGTTGTTCTCCCACAAGAACCACTAGGCTGGTCCTTCTTCAATATGCCCTTCACCAACATGCAGTGTTTCCTTGATTGAATTAGCTCTCACACCAATATTTGTGTCTAGAGCCTTTGCATTGTGGGCTATCTGAAAACGGCTGTGGCGCTGAAGTTGCCTGTGAATGTGGAGTTGGTGGCATGTGAAACCCGCATGTGAAGCATTCGTTTGTGTGGGATGCTCTCCAAGCTTCATTTCAGTCCTAGGCACTCAAAGGGCACTAAGCATAGAGTGTGAAAACTGAGTTTCCTTGAGAGCTGCTTGGAAGCCTGATGGTGTGTGAAGTTAGTGAGCCAAATGGAGTTGTTCTCCCACAAGAACCACTCGGCTGATCATTCTTCAATATGCCCTTCACCAACATGCAGTGTTTCCTTGATTGAATTAGCTCTCACACCAATATTTGCGTCTAGAGCCTTTGCATTGAGTGCTATCTGAAAACGGCTGTGGCGCTGAAGTTGCCTGTGAATGTGGAGTTGGTGGCATGTGAAACCCGCAAGTGGAGCATTCGTAAGTGTGGGATGCTCTACCATGTTCATTCCTAGATAATGCACTCAACGGGCACTAAGCATAGAGTGTAAAAACTGAGTTTCCTTGAGAGCTGCTTGGAAGCCTGATGGTGTGTGAAGTTAGTGAGCCAAATGGAGTTGTTCTCCCACAAGAACCACTCGGCTGATCCTCCTTCAATATGCCCTTCACCAACATGCAGTGTTTCCTTGATTGAATTAGCTCTCACACCAATATTTGCGTCTAGAGCCTTTGCATTGAGGGCTATCTGAAAACGGCTGTGGCGCTGAAGTTGCCTGTGAATGTGGAGTTGGTGGCATGTGAAACCCGCATGTGAAGCATTCGTTTATGTGGGATGCTCTCCAAGCTTCATTTCAGTCCTAGGCACTCAAAGGGCACTAAGCATAGAGTGTGAAAACTGAGTTTCCTTGAGAGCTGCTTGGAAGCCTGATGGTGTGTGAAGTTAGTGAGCCAAATGGAGTTGTTCTCCCACAAGAACCACTCGGCTGATCCTTCTTCAATATGCCCTTCACCAACATGCAGTGTTTTCTTGATTGAATTAGCTCTCACACCAATATTTGCGTCTAGAGCCTTTGCATTGAGGGCTATCTGAAAACGGCTGTGGCGCTGAAGTTGCCTGAGAATGTGGAGTTGGAGGCATGTGAAACCCGCATGTGGAGCATTCGTTTGTGTGGGATGCTCTACCAGGTTCATTCCTAGATAATGCACTCAAAGGGTACTAAGCATAGAGTGTGAAAACTGAGTTTCCTTGAGAGCTGCTTGGAAGCCTGATGGTGTGTGAAGTTAGTGAGCCAAATGAAGTTGTTCTCGCACAAGAACCACTCGGCTGATCCTTCTTCAATATGCCCTTCACCAACATGCAGTGTTTCCTTGATTGAATTAGCTCTCACACCAATATTTGCGTCTAGAGCCTTTGCATTGAGGGCTATCTGAAAACGGCTGTGGCGCTGAAGTTGCCTGTGAATGTGGAGTTGGTGGCATGTGAAACCTGCATGTGGAGCATTCGTTTATGTGGGATGCTCTTCAAGCTTCATTTCAGTCCTAGGCACTCAAAGGGCACTAAGCATAGAGTGTAAAAACTGAGTTTCCTTGAGAGCTGCTTGGAAGCCTGATGGTGTGTGAAGTTAGTGAGCCAAATGGAGTTGTTCTCCCACAAGAACCACTCGGCTGATCCTTCTTCAATATGCCCTTCACCAACATGCAGTGTTTCCTTGATTGAATTAGCTCTCACACCAATATTTGCGTCTAGAGCCTTTGCATTGATGGCTATCTGAAAACGGCTGTGGCGCTGAAGTTGCCTGTGAATGTGGAGTTGGTGGAATGTGAAACCCGCAAGTGGAGCATTCGTAAGTGTGGGATGCTCTACCATGTTCATTCCTAGATAATGCACTCAAAGGGCACTAAGCATAGAGTGTAAAAACTGAGTTTCCTTGAGAGCTGCTTGGAAGCCTGATGGTGTGTGAAGTTAGTGAGCCAAATGGAGTTGTTCTCCCACAAGAACCACTCGGCTGATCCTTCTTCAATATGCCCTTCACCAACATGCAGTGTTTCCTTGATTGAATTAGCTCTCACACCAATATTTGCGTCTAGAGCCTTTGCATTGAGGGCTATCTGAAAACGGCTGTGGCGCTGAAGTTGCCTGTGAATGTGGAGTTGGTGGCATGTGAAACCCGCATGTGGAGCATTCGTTTGTGTGGGATGCACTCCAAGATTCATTTCAGTCCTAGACACACAAAGAGCACTAAGCATAGAGTGTGAAAACTGAGTTTCCTTGAGAGCTGCTTGGAAGCCTGATGGTGTGTGAAGTAAATGAGCCAAATGGAGTTGATCTCCCACAAGAACCACTCGGCTGATCCTTCTTCAATATGCCCTTCACCAACATGCAGTGTTTCCTTGATTGAATTAGCTCTCACACCAATATTTGCGTCTAGAGCCTTTGCATTGAGGGCTATCTGAAAACGGCTGTGGCGCTGAAGTTGCCTGTGAATGTGGAGTTGGTGGCATGTGAAACCCGCATGTGGAGCATTCGTTTGTGTGGGATGCTCTACCAGGTTCATTCCTAGATAATGCACTCAAAGGGCACTAAGCATAGAGTGTGAAAACTGAGTTTCCTTGAGAGCTGCTTGGAAGCCTGATGGTGTGTGAAGTTAGTGAGCCAAATGGAGTTGTTCTCCCACAAGAACCACTCGGCTGATCCTTCTTCAATATGCCCTTCACCAACATGCAGTGTTTCCTTGATTGAATTAGCTCTCACACCAATATTTGCGTCTAGAGCCTTTGCATTGAGGGCTATCTGAAAACGGCTGTGGCGCTGAAGTTGCCTGTGAATGTGGAGTTGGTGGCATGTGAAACCTGCATGTGGAGCATTCGTTTGTGTGGGATGCTCTACCAGGTTCATTCCTAGATAATGCACTCAAAGGGCACTAAGCATAGAGTGTGAAAACTGAGTTTCCTTGAGAGCTGCTTGGAAGCCTGATGGTGTGTGAAGTTAGTGAGCCAAATGGAGTTGTTCTCCCACAAGAACCACTAGGCTGGTCCTTCTTCAATATGCCCTTCACCAACATGCAGTGTTTCCTTGATTGAATTAGCTCTCACACCAATATTTGCGTCTAGAGCCTTTGCATTGAGGGCTATCTGAAAACGGCTGTGGCGCTGAAGTTGCCTGAGAATGTGGAGTTGGAGGCATGTGAAACCCGCATGTGGAGCATTCGTTTGTGTGGGATGCTCTACCAGGTTCATTCCTAGATAATGCACTCAAAGGGCACTAAGCATATAGTGTGAAAACTGAGTTTCCTTGAGAGCTGCTTGGAAGCCTGATGGTGTGTGAAGTTAGTGAGCCAAATGGAGTTGTTCTCCCACAAGAACCACTCGGCTTATCCTTCTTCAATATGCCCTTCACCAACATGCAGTGTTTCCTTGATTGAATTAACTCTCACACCAATATTTGCGTCTAGAGCCTTTGCATTGAGTGCTATCTCAAAACGGCTGTGGCGCTGAAGTTGCCTGTGAATGTGGAGTTGGTGGCATGTGAAACCTGCATGTGGAGCATTCGTTTGTGTGGGATGCTCTACCAGATTCATTCCTAGATAATGCACTCAAAGGGCATAAAACATAGAGTGTGAAAACTGAGTTTCCTTGAGAGCTGCTTGGAAGCCTGATGGTGTGTGAAGTTAGTGAGCCAAATGGAGTTGTTCTCCCACAAGAACCACTAGGCTGGTCCTTCTTCAATATGCCCTTCACCAACATGCAGTGTTTCCTTGATTGAATCAGCTCTCACACCAATATTTGCGTCTAGAGCCTTTGCATTGAGGGCTATCTGAAAACGGCTGTGGCGCTGAAGTTGCTTGTGAATGTGGAGTTGGTGGCATGTGAAACCCGCATGTGAAGCATTCGTTTATGTGGGATGCTCTCCAAGCTTCATTTCAGTCCTAGGCACTCAAAGGGCACTAAGCATAGAGTGTGAAAACTGAGTTTCCTTGAGAGCTGCTTGGAAGCCTGATGGTGTGTGAAGTTAGTGAGCCAAATGGAGTTGTTCTCCCACAAGAACCACTCGGCTGATCCTTCTTCAATATGCCCTTCACCAACATGCAGTGTTTCCTTGATTGAATTAGCTCTCACACCAATATTTGCGTCTAGAGCCTTTGCATTGAGGGCTATCTGAAAACGGCTGTGGCGCTGAAGTTGCCTGTGAATGTGGAGTTGGTGGCATGTGAAACCTGCATGTGGAGCATTCGTTTGTGTGGGATGCTCTACCAGGTTCATTCCTAGATAATGCACTCAAAGGGCACTAAGCATAGAGTGTGAAAACTGAGTTTCCTTGAGAGCTGCTTGGAAGCCTGATGGTGTGTGAAGTTAGTGAGCCAAATGGAGTTGTTCTCCCACAAGAACCACTCGGCTGGTCCTTCTTCAATATGCCCTTCACCAACATGCAGTGTTTCCTTGATTGAATTAGCTCTCACACCAATATTTGCGTCTAGCGCCTTTGCATTGAGGGCTATCTGAAAACAGCTGTGGCGCTGAAGTTGCCTGTGAATGTGGAGTTGGTGGCATGTGAAACCCGCATGTGAAGCATTCGTTTATGTGTGGGATGCTCTCCAAGCTTCATTTCAGTCCTAGGCACTCAAAGGGCACTAAGCATAGAGTGTGAAAACTGAGTTTCCTTGAGAGCTGCTTGGAAGCCTGGTGGTGTGTGAAGTTAGTGAGCCAAATGGAGTTGTTCTCCCACAAGAACCACTCGGCTGATCCTTCTTCAATATACCCTTCACCAACATGCAGTGTTTCCTTGATTGAATTAACTCTCACACCAATATTTGCGTCTAGAGCCTTTGCATTGAGTGCTATCTCAAAACGGCTGTGGCGCTGAAGTTGCCTGTGAATGTGGAGTTGGTGGCATGTGAAACCTGCATGTGGAGCATTCGTTTGTGTGGGATGCTCTACCAGATTCATTCCTAGATAATGCACTCAAAGGGCATAAAACATAGAGTGTGAAAACTGAGTTTCCTTGAGAGCTGCTTGGAAGCCTGATGGTGTGTGAAGTTAGTGAGCCAAATGGAGTTGTTCTCCCACAAGAACCACTCGGCTGGTCCTTCTTCAATATGCCCTTCACCAACATGCAGTGTTTCCTTGATTGAATCAGCTCTCACACCAATATTTGCGTCTAGAGCCTTTGCATTGAGGGCTATCTGAAAACGGCTGTGGCGCTGAAGTTGCTTGTGAATGTGGAGTTGGTGGCATGTGAAACCCGCATGTGAAGCATTCGTTTATGTGGGATGCTCTCCAAACTTCATTTCAGTCCTAGGCACTCAAAGGGCACTAAGCATAGAGTGTGAAAACTGAGTTTCCTTGAGAGCTGCTTGGAAGCCTGATGGTGTGTGAAGTTAGTGAGCCAAATGGAGTTGTTCTCCCACAAGAACCACTCGGCTGATCCTTCTTCAATATGCCCTTCACCAACATGCAGTGTTTCCTTGATTGAATTAGCTCTCACACCAATATTTGCGTCTAGAGCCTTTGCATTGAGGGCTATCTGAAAACGGCTGTGGCGCTGAAGTTGCCTGTGAATGTGGAGTTGGTGGCATGTGAAACCTGCATGTGGAGCATTCGTTTGTGTGGGATGCTCTACCAGGTTCATTCCTAGATAATGCACTCAAAGGGCACTAAGCATAGAGTGTGAAAACTGAGTTTCCTTGAGAGCTGCTTGGAAGCCTGATGGTGTGTGAAGTTAGTGAGCCAAATGGAGTTGTTCTCCCACAAGAACCACTCGGCTGGTCCTTCTTCAATATGCCCTTCACCAACATGCAGTGTTTCCTTGATTGAATTAGCTCTCACACCAATATTTGCGTCTAGCGCCTTTGCATTGAGGGCTATCTGAAAACAGCTGTGGCGCTGAAGTTGCCTGTGAATGTGGAGTTGGTGGCATGTGAAACCCGCATGTGGAGCATTCGTTTATGTGTGGGATGCTCTCCAAGCTTCAA
>NW_026701252.1:0-91855 GCF_030435755.1 Ochotona princeps | reverse complement strand
ACTCGGCTGATTCTTCTTCAATATGCCCTTCACCAACATGCAGTGTTTCCTTGATTGAATTAGCTCTCACACCAATATTTGCGTCTAGAGCCTTTGCATTGAGGGCTATCTGAAAACGGCTGTGGCGCTGAAGTTGTCTGTGAATGTGGAGTTGGTGGCATGTGAAACCCGCATGTGGAGCATTCGTTTGTGTGGGATGCTCACCAAGCTTCATTTCAGTCCTAGGCACTCAAAGGGCACTAAGCATAGAGTGTGAAAACTGAGTTTCCTTGAGAGCTGCTTGGAAGCCTGATGGTGTGTGAAGTTAGTGAGCCAAATGGAGTTGTTCTCCCACAAGAACCACTCGGCTGATTCTTCTTCAATATGCCCTTCACCAGCATGCAGTGTTTCCTTGATTGAATTAGCTCTCACAGCAATATTTGCGTCTAGAGCCTTTGCATTGAGGGCTATCTGAAAGCGGCTTTGGCGCTGAAGTTGTCTGTGAATGTGGAGTTGGTGGCATGTGAAACCCGCATGTGGAGCATTCGTTTGCGTGGGATGCTCTACCAGGTTCATTCCTCGATAATGCACTCAAAGGGCACTAAGCATAGAGTGTGAAAATTGAGTTTCCTTGAGAGCTGCTTGGAAGCCTGATGGTGTGTGAAGTTAGTGAGCCAAATGGAGTTGTTCTCCCACAAGAACCACTCGGCTGATTCTTCTTCAATATGCCCTTCACCAACATGCAGTGTTTCCATGATTGAATTAGCTCTCACACCAATATTTGCGTCTAGAGCCTTTGCATTGAGGGCTATCTGAAAACGGCTGTGGCGCTGAAGTTGCCTGTGAATGTGGAGTTGGTGGCATGTGAAACCCGCATGTGGAGCATTCGTTTGTGTGGTATGCTCACCAAGCTTCATTTCAGTACTAGGCACTCAAAGGGCACTAAGCATAGAGTGTGAAAACTGAGTTTCCTTGAGAGCTGCTTGGAAGCCTGATGGTGTGTGAAGTTAGTGAGCCAAATGGAGTTGTTCTCCCACAAGAACCACTCGGCTGATTCTTCTTCAATATGCCCTTCACCAACATGCAGTGTTTCCTTGATTGAATTAGCTCTCACAGAAATATTTGCGTCTAGAGCCTTTGCAATGATGGCTATCTGAAAACGGCTTTGGCGCTGAAGTTGCCTGTAAATGTGGAGTTGGTGGCATGTGAAACCCGCATGTGGAGCCTTCGTTTGCGTGGGATGCTCTACCAGGTTCATTCCTCGATAATGCACTCAAAGGGCACTAAGCATAGAGTGTGAAAACTGAGTTTCCTTGAGAGCTGCTTGGAAGCCTGATTGTGTGTGAAGTTAGTGAGCCAAATGGAGTTGTTCTCCCACAAGAACCACTCGGCTGATTCTTCTTCAATATGCCCTTCCCCAACATGCAGTGTTTCCTTGATTGAATTAGCTCTCACAGCAATATTTGCATCTAGAGCCTTTGCATTGAGGGCTATCTGAAAACGGCTGTGGCGCTGAAGTTGCCTGTGAATGTGGAGTTGGTGGCAATGTGAAACCCGCATGTGGAGCATTCGTTTGTGTGGGATGCTCACCAAGCTTCATTTCAGTCCTAGGCACTCAAAGAGCACTAAGCATAGAGTGTGAAAACTGAGTTTCCTTGAGAGCTGCTTGGAAGCCTGATGGTGTGTGAAGTTAGTGAGCCAAATGGAGTTGTTCTCCCACAAGAACCACTCGGCTGATTCTTCTTCAATATGCCCTTCACCAACATGCAGTGTTTCCTTGATTGAATTAGCTCTCACACCAATATTTGCGTCTAGAGCCTTTGCATTGAGGCTATCTGAAAACGGCTGTGGCGCTGAAGTTGCCTGTGAATGTGGGGTTGGTGGCATGTGAAACCCGCATGTGGAGCATTCGTTTGTGTGGGATGCTCACCAAGCTTCATTTCAGTCCTAGGCACTCAAAGGGCACTAAGCGTAGAGTGTGAAAAGTGAGTTTCCTTGAGAGCTGCTTGGAAGCCTGATGGTGTGTGAAGTTAGTGAGCCCAATGGAGTTATTCTCCCACAAGAACCACTCGGCTGATTCTTCTTCAATATTCCGTTCCCCAACATGCAGTGTTTCCTTGATTGAATTAGCTCTCACACCAATATTTGCGTCTAGAGCCTTTGCATTGAGGGCTATCTGAAAACGGCTATGCCGCTGAAGTTGCCTGTGAATGTGGAGTTGGTGGCATGTGAAACCCGCATGTGGAGCATTCGTTTGTGTGGGATGCTCTATCAGGTTCATTCCTCGATAATGCACTCAAAGGGCACTAAGCATAGAGTGTGAAAACTGAGTTTCCTTGAGAGCTGCTTGGAAGCCTGATGGTGTGTGAAGTTAGTGAGCCAAAAGGAGTTGTTCTCCCACAAGAACCACTCGGCTGATTCTTCTTCAATATGCCCTTCACCAACATGCAGTGTTTCCTTGATTGAATTAGCTCTCACACCAATATTTGCGTCTAGAGCCTTTGCATTGAGGGCTATCTGAAAACGGATATGGCGCTGAAGTTGTCTGTGAATGTGGAGTTGGTGGCATGTGAAACCCGCATGTGGAGCATTCGTTTGTGTGGGATGCTCTACCAGGTTCATTCCTAGATAATGCACTCAAAGGGCACTAAGCATAGAGTGTGAAAACTGAGTTTCCTTGAGAGCTGCTTGGAAGCCTGATGGTGTGTGAAGTTAGTGAGCCAAATGGAGTTGTTCTCCCACAAGAACCACTCGGCTGATTCTTCTTCAATATGCCCTTCCCCAACATGCAGTGTTTCCTTGATTGAATTAGCTCTCACAGCAATATTTGCGTCTAGAGCCTTTGCATTGAGGGCTATCTGAAAACGGCTGTGGCGCTGAAGTTGCCTGTGAATGTGGAGTTGGTGGCATGTGAAACCCGCATGTGGAGCATTCGTTTGTGTGGGATGCTCACCAAGCTTCATTTCAGTCCTAGGCACTCAAAGAGCACTAAGCATAGAGTGTGAAAACTGAGTTTCCTTGAGAGCTGCTTGGAAGCCTGATGGTGTGTGAAGTTAGTGAGCCAAATGGAGTTGTTCTCCCACAAGAACCACTCGGCTGATTCTTCTTCAATATGCCCTTCACCAACATGCAGTGTTTCCTTGATTGAATTAGCTCTCACACCAATATTTGCGTCTAGAGCCTTTGCATTGAGGCTATCTGAAAACGGCTGTGGCGCTGAAGTTGCCTGTGAATGTGGGGTTGGTGGCATGTGAAACCCGCATGTGGAGCATTCGTTTGTGTGGGATGCTCACCAAGCTTCATTTCAGTCCTAGGCACTCAAAGGGCACTAAGCGTAGAGTGTGAAAACTGAGTTTCCTTGAGAGCTGCTTGGAAGCCTGATGGTGTGTGAAGTTAGTGAGCCAAATGGAGTTGTTCTCCCACAAGAACCACTCGGCTGATTCTTCTTCAATATTCCGCTCCCCAACATGCAGTGTTTCCTTGATTGAATTAGCTCTCACACCAATATTTGCGTCTAGAGCCTTTGCATTGAGGGCTATCTGAAAACGGCTATGCCGCTGAAGTTGCCTGTGAATGTGGAGTTGGTGGCATGTGAAACCCGCATGTGGAGCATTCGTTTGTGTGGGATGCTCTACCAGGTTCATTCCTCGATAATGCACTCAAAGGGCACTAAGCATAGAGTGTGAAAACTGAGTTTCCTTGAGAGCTGCTTGGAAGCCTGATGGTGTGTGAAGTTAGTGAGCCAAATGGAGTTGTTCTCCCACAAGAACCACTCGGCTGATTCTTCTTCAATATGCCCTTCACCAACATGCAGTGTTTCCTTGATTGAATTAGCTCTCACACCAATATTTGCGTCTAGAGCCTTTGCATTGAGGGCTATCTGAAAACGGATATGGCACTGAAGTTGTCTGTGAATGTGGAGTTGGTGGCATGTGAAACCCGCATGTGGAGCATTCGTTTGTGTGGGATGCTCTACCAGGTTCATTCCTAGATAATGCACTCAAAGGGCACTAAGCATAGAGTGTGAAAACTGAGTTTCCTTGAGAGCTGCTTGGAAGCCTGATGGTGTGTGAAGTTAGTGAGCCAAATGGAGTTGTTCTCCCACAAGAACCACTCGGCTGATTCTTCTTCAATATGCCCTTCACCAACATGCAGTGTTTCCTTGATTGAATTAGCTCTCACAGCAATATTTGCGTCTAGAGCCTTTGCATTGAGGGCTATCTGAAAACGGCTGTGGCGCTGAAGTTGCCTGTGAATGTGGAGTTGGTGGCATGTGAAACCCGCATGTGGAGCATTCGTTTGTGTGGGATGCTCACCAAGCTTCATTTCAGTCCTAGGCACTCAAAGAGCACTAAGCATAGAGTGTGAAAACTGAGTTTCCTTGAGAGCTGCTTGGAAGCCTGATGGTGTGTGAAGTTAGTGAGCCAAATGGAGTTGTTCTCCCACAAGAACCACTCGGCTGATTCTTCTTCAATATGCCCTTCACCAACATGCAGTGTTTCCTTGATTGAATTAGCTCTCACACCAATATTTGCGTCTAGAGCCTTTGCATTGAGGCTATCTGAAAACGGCTGTGGCGCTGAAGTTGCCTGTGAATGTGGGGTTGGTGGCATGTGAAACCCGCATGTGGAGCATTCGTTTGTGTGGGATGCTCACCAAGCTTCATTTCAGTCCTAGGCACTCAAAGGGCACTAACCGTAGAGTGTGAAAACTGAGTTTCCTTGAGAGCTGCTTGGAAGCCTGATGGTGTGTGAAGTTAGTGAGCCAAATGGAGTTGTTCTCCCACAAGAACCACTCGGCTGATTCTTCTTCAATATTCGGCTCCCCAACATGCAGTGTTTCCTTGATTGAATTAGCTCTCACACCAATATTTGCGTCTAGAGCCTTTGCATTGAGGGCTATCTGAAAACGGCTATGCCGCTGAAGTTGCCTGTGAATGTGGAGTTGGTGGCATGTGAAACCCGCATGTGGAGCATTCGTTTGCGTGGGATGCTCTACCAGGTTCATTCCTCGATAATGCACTCTAAGGGCACTAAGCATAGAGTGTGAAAACTGAGTTTCCTTGAGAGCTGCTTGGAAGCCTGATGGTGTGTGAAGTTAGTGAGCCAAATGGAGTTGTTCTCCCACAAGAACCACTCGGCTGATTCTTCTTCAATATGCCCTTCACCAACATGCAGTGTTTCCTTGATTGAATTAGCTCTCACAGCAATATTTGCGTCTAGAGCCTTTGCAATGATGGCTATCTGAAAACGGCTTTGGCGCTGAAGTTGCCTATAAATGTGGGGTTGGTGGCATGTGAAACCCGCATGTGGAGCATTCGTTTGTGTGGGATGCTCTACCAGGTTCATTCCTCGATAATGCACTCAAAGGGCACTAAGCATAGAGTGTGAAAACTGAGTTTCCTTGAGAGCTGCTTGGAAGCCTGATGGTGTGTGAAGTTAGTGAGCCAAATGGAGTTGTTCTCCCACAAGAACCACTCGGCTGATTCTTCTTCAATATTCCGTTCCCCAACATGCAGTGTTTCCTTGATTGAATTAGCTCTCACACCAATATTTGCGTCTAGAGCCTTTGCATTGAGGGCTATCTGAAAACGGCTATGCCGCTGAAGTTGCCTGTGAATGTGGAGTTGGTGGCATGTGAAACCCGCATGTGGAGCATTCGTTTGTGTGGGATGCTCTATCAGGTTCATTCCTCGATAATGCACTCAAAGGGCACTAAGCATAGAGTGTGAAAACTGAGTTTCCTTGAGAGCTGCTTGGAAGCCTGATGGTGTGTGAAGCTAGTGAGCCAAATGGAGTTGTTCTCCCACAAGAACCACTCGGCTGATTCTTCTTCAATATGCCCTTCCCCAACATGCAGTGTTTCCTTGATTGAATTAGCTCTCACACCAATATTTGCGTCTAGAGCCTTTGCATTGAGGGCTATCTGAAAACGGCTGTGGCGCTGAATTTGCCTGTGAATGTGGAGTTGGTGGCATGTGAAACCCACATGTGGAGCATTCGTTTGTGTGGGATGCTCACCAAGCTTCATTTCAGTCCTAGGCACTCAAAGGGCACTAAGCATAGAGTGTGAAAACTGAGTTTCCTTGAGAGCTGCTTGGAAGCCTGATGGTGTGTGAAG
Source organism: Ochotona princeps (assembly GCF_030435755.1). Taxonomy (NCBI): domain Eukaryota; kingdom Metazoa; phylum Chordata; class Mammalia; order Lagomorpha; family Ochotonidae; genus Ochotona; species Ochotona princeps. The sequence continues at coordinate 85,756 of NW_026701252.1, read as the reverse complement.
TTAGTGAGCCAAATGGCATTGTTCTCTCACAAGAACCACTCGGCTGATTCTTCTTCAATATGCCCTTCACCAACATGCACTGTTTCCTTGATTGAATTAGCTCTCACACCAATATTTGCGTCTAGAGCCTTTGCATTGAGGGCTATCTGAAAACGGCTTTGGCGCTGAAGTTGCCTGTGAATGTGGGGTTGGTGGCATGTGAAACCCGCATGTGGAGCATTCGTTTGTGTGGGATGCTCTACCAGGTTCATTCCTCGATAATGCACTCAAAGGGCACTAAGCATAGAGTGTGAAAACTGAGTTTCCTTGAGAGCTGCTTGGAAGCCTGATGGTGTGTGAAGTTAGTGAGCCAAATGGAGTTGTTCTCCCACAAGAACCACTCGGCTGATTCTTCTTCAATATGCCCTTCACCAACATGCAGTGTTTCCTTGATTGAATTAGCTCTCACACCAATATTTGCGTCTAGAGCCTTTGCATTGAGGGCTATCTGAAAACGGCTGTGGCGCTGAAGTTGCCTGTGAATGTGGAGTTGGTGGCATGTGAAACCCGCATGTGGAGCATTCGTTTGTGTGGGATGCTCACCAAGCTTCATTTCATTCCTAGGCACTCAAAGGGCACTAAGCATAGAGTGTGAAAACTGAGTTTCCTTGAGAGCTGCTTGGAAGCCTGATGGTGTGTGAAGTTAGTGAGCCAAATGGAGTTGTTCTCCCACAAGAACCACTCGGCTGATTCTTCTTCAATATGCCCTTCACCAACATGCAGTGTTTCCTTGATTGAATTAGCTCTCACAGCAATATTTGCGTCTAGAGCCTTTGCATTGAGGCTATCTGAAAACGGCTGTGGCGCTGAAGTTGCCTGTGAATGTGGGGTTGGTGGCATGTGAAACCCGCATGTGGAGCATTCGTTTGTGTGGGATGCTCACCAAGCTTCATTTCAGTCCTAGGCACTCAAAGGGCACTAAGCATAGAGTGTGAAAACTGAGTTTCCTTGAGAGCTGCTTGGAAGCCTGATGGTGTGTGAAGTTAGTGAGCCAAATGGAGTTGTTCTCCCACAAGAACCACTCGGCTGATTCTTCTTCAATATTCCGTTCCCCAACATGCAGTGTTTCCTTGATTGAATTAGCTCTCACACCAATATTTGCGTCTAGAGCCTTTGCATTGAGGGCTATCTGAAAACGGCTATGCCGCTGAAGTTGCCTGTGAATGTGGAGTTGGTGGCATGTGAAACCCGCATGTGGAGCATTCGTTTGTGTGGGATGCTCTATCAGGTTCATTCCTCGATAATGCACTCAAAGGGCACTAAGCATAGAGTGTGAAAACTGAGTTTCCTTGAGAGCTGCTTGGAAGCCTGATGGTGTGTGAAGTTAGTGAGCCAAATGGAGTTGTTCTCTCACAAGAACCACTCGGCTGATTCTTCTTCAATATGCCCTTCACCAACATGCAGTGTTTCCTTGATTGAATTAGCTCTCACAGCAATATTTGCGTCTAGAGCCTTTGCATTGAGGGCTATCTGAAAACGGCTTTGGCGCTGAAGTTGCCTGTGAATGTGGGGTTGGTGGCATGTGAAACCCGCATGTGGAGCATTCGTTTGCGTGGGATGCTCTACCAGGTTCATTCCTCGATAATGCACTCAAAGGGCACTAAGCATAGAGTGTGAAAACTGAGTTTCCTTGAGAGCTGCTTGGAAGCCTGATGGTGTGTGAAGTTAGTGAGCCAAATGGAGTTGTTCTCCCACAAGAACCACTCGGCTGATTCTTCTTCAATATGCCCTTCACCAACATGCAGTGTTTCCTTGATTGAATTAGCTCTCACACCAATATTTGCGTCTAGAGCCTTTGCATTGAGGGCTATCTGAAAACGGCTGTGGCGCTGAAGTTGCCTGTGAATGTGGAGTTGGTGGCATGTGAAACCCGCATGTGGAGCATTCGTTTGTGTGGGATGCTCACCAAGCTTCATTTCAGTCCTAGGCACTCAAAGGGCACTAAGCATAGAGTGTGAAAACTGAGTTTCCTTGAGAGCTGCTTGGAAGCCTGATGGTGTGTGAAGTTAGTGAGCCAAATGGAGTTGTTCTCCCACAAGAACCACTCGGATGATTCTTCTTCAATATAGCCTTCACCAGCATGCAGTGTTTCCTTGATTGAATTAGCTCTCACAGCAATATTTGCGTCTAGAGCCTTTGCATTGAGGGCTATCTGAAAACGGCTTTGGCGCTGAAGTTGTCTGTGAATGTGGAGTTGGTGGCATGTGAAACCCGCAAGTGGAGCATTCGTTTGTGTGGGATGCTCTACCAAGTTCATTCCTCGATAATGCACTCAAAGGGCACTAAGCATAGAGTGTGAAAACTGAGTTTCCTTGAGAGCTGCTTGGAAGCCTGATGGTGTGTGAAGTTAGTGAGCCAAATGGAGTTGTTCTCCCACAAGAACCACTCGGCTGATTCTTCTTCAATATGCCCTTCACCAACATGCAGTGTTTCCTTGATTGAATTAGCTCTCACACCAATATTTGCGTCTAGAACCTTTGCATTGAGGGCTATCTGAAAACGGCTGTGGCGCTGAAGTTGCCTGTGAATGTGGAGTTGGTGGCATGTGAAACCCGCATGTGGAGCATTCGTTTGCGTGGGATGCTCTACCAGGTTCATTCCTCGATAATGCACTCTAAGGGCACTAAGCATAGAGTGTGAAAACTGAGTTTCCTTGAGAGCTGCTTGGAAGCCTGATGGTGTGTGAAGTTAGTGAGCCAAATGGAGTTGTTCTCCCACAAGAACCACTTGGCTGATTCTTCTTCAATATGCCCTTCACCAACATGCAGTGTTTCCATGATTGAATTAGCTCTCACAGCAATATTTGCGTCTAGAGCCTTTGCATTGAGGGCTATCTGAAAACGGCTGTGGCGCTGAAGTTGCCTGTGAATGTGGAGTTGGTGGCATGTGAAACCCGCATGTGGAGCATTCGTTTGTGTGGGATGCTCACCAAGCTTCATTTCAGTCCTAGGCACTCAAAGGGGAATAAGCATAGAGTGTGAAAACTGAGTTTCCTTGAGAGCTGCTTGGAAGCCTGATGGTGTGTGAAGTTAGTGAGCCAAATGGAGTTGTTCTCCCACAAGAACCACTCGGCTGATTCTTCTTCAATATGCCCTTCACCAACATGCAGTGTTTCCTTGATTGAATTAGCTCTCACAGCAATATTTGCGTCTAGAGCCTTTGCATTGAGGGCTATCTGAAAACGGCTTTGACGCTGAAGTTGCCTGTAAATGTGGGGTTGGTGGCATGTGAAACCCGCATGTGGAGCATTCGTTTGTGTGGGATGCTCGACCAGGTTCATTCCTGGATAATGCACTCAAAGGGCACTAAGCATAGAGTGTGAAAACTGAGTTTCCTTGAGAGCTGCTTGGAAGCCTGATGGTGTGTGAAGTTAGTGAGCCAAATGGAGTTGTTCTCCCACAAGAACCACTCGGCTGATTCTTCTTCAATATGCCCTTCCCCAACATGCAGTGTTTCCTTGATTGAATTAGCTCTCACACCAATATTTGCGTCTAGAGCCTTTGCATTGAGGGCTATCTGAAAACGGCTGTGGCGCTGAAGTTGCCTGTGAATGTGGAGTTGGTGGCATGTGAAACCCACATGTGGAGCATTCGTTTGTGTGGGATGCTCACCAAGCTTCATTTCAGTCCTAGACACTCAAAGGGCACTAAGCACAGAGTGTGAAAACTGATTTTCCTTGAGAGCTGCTTGGAAGCATGATGGTGTGTGAAGCTAGTGAGCCAAATGGAGTTGTTCTCCCACAAGAACCACTCGGCTGATTCTTCTTCAATATGCCCTTCACCAACATGCAGTGTTTCCTTGATTGAATTAGCTCTCACACCAATATTTGGTTCTAGAGCCTTTTCATTGAGGGTTATCTGAAAACGGCTGTGGCGCTGAAGTTGCCTGTGAATGTGGAGTTGGTGGCATGTGAAACCCGCATGTGGAGCATTCGTTTGTGTGGGATGCTCACCAAGCTTCATTTCAGTCCTAGGCACTCAAAGGGCACTAAGCATAGAGTGTGAAAACTGAGTTTCCTTGCGAGCTGCTTGGAAGCCTGATGGTGTGTGAAGCTAGTGAGCCAAATGGAGTTGTTCTCCCACAAGAACCACTCGGCTGATTCTTCTTCAATATGCCCTTCCCCAACATGCAGTGTTTCCTTGATTGAATTAGCTCTCACACCAATATTTGCCTCTAGAGCCTTTGCATTGAGGGCTATCTGAAAACGACTATGGCGCTGAAGTTGTCTGAGAATGTGGAGTTGGTGGCATGTGAAACCCGCATGTGGAGCATTCGTTTGTGTGGGATGCTCACCAAGCTTCATTTCAGTCCTAGGCACTCAAAGGGCACTAAGCATAGAGTGTGAAAACTGAGTTTCCTTGAGAGCTGCTTGGAAGCCTGATGGTGTGTGAAGTTAGTGAGCCAAATGGAGTTGTTCTCCCACAAGAACCACTCGGCTGATTCTTCTTCAATATGCCCTTCACCAACATGCAGTGTTTCCTTGATTGAATTAGCTCTCACACCAATATTTGCGTCTAGAGCCTTTGCATTGAGCGCTATCTGAAAACAGCCATGGCGCTGAAGTTGCCTGAGAATGTGGAGTTGGTGGCATGTGAAACCCGCATGTGGAGCATTCGTTTGTGTGGGATGCTCACCAAGCTTCATTTCAGTCCTAGGCACTCAAAGGGCACTAAGCATAGAGTGTGAAAACTGAGTTTCCTTGAGAGCTGCTTGGAAGCCTGATGGTGTGTGAAGTTAGTGAGCCAAATGGAGTTGTTCTCCCACAAGAACCACTCGGCTGATTCTTCTTCAATATGTCCTTCCCCAACATGCAGTGTTTCCTTGATTGAAATAGCTCTCACAGCAATATTTGCGTCTAGAGCCTTTGCATTGAGGGCTATCTGAAAACGGCTTTGGCGCTGAAGTTGCCTGTGAATGTGGGGTTGGTGGCATGTGAAACCCGCATGTGGAGCATTCGTTTGTGTGGGATGCTCTACCAGGTTCATTCCTCGATAATGCACTCAAAGGGCACTAAGCATAGAGTGTGAAAAGTGAGTTTCCTTGAGAGCTGCTTGGAAGCCTGATGGTGTGTGAAGTTAGTGAGCCAAATGGAGTTGTTCTCCCACAAGAACCACTCGGCTGATTCTTCTTCAATATGCCCTTCACCGGGGCTCGGCAGCGTGGCCTAGTGGCTAAGGTCCTCGCCTTGATCCCATATGGCCGCTGGTTCTAATCCCGGCAGCTCCACTTCCTCTCTATCTCTCCTCCTCTCAGTATATCTGACTTTGTAACAAAAATAAAAAAATATATAAATCTTTAAAAAAAAGACTATTTAAAAAAAAATATGCCCTTCACCAACATGCAGTGTTTCCTTGATTGAATTAGCTCTCACAGCAATATTTGCGTCCAGAGCCTTTGCATTGAGGGCTATCTGAAAACGGCTGTGGCGCTGAAGTTGCCTGTGAATGTGGAGTTGGTGGCATGTGAAACCCGCATGTGGAGCATTCGTTTGTGTGGGATGCTCACCAAGCTTCATTTCAGTCCTAGGCACTCATAGGGCACTAAGCATAGAGTGTGAAAACTGAGTTTCCTTGAGAGCTGCTTGGAAGCCTGATGGTGTGTGAAGTTAGTGAGCCAAATGGAGTTGTTCTCCCACAAGAATCACTCGGATGATTCTTCTTCAATATAGCCTTCACCAGCATGCAGTGTTTCCTTGATTGAATTAGCTCTCACAGCAATATTTGCGTCTAGAGCCTTTGCATTGAGGGCTATCTGAAAACGGCTATGCCGCTGAAGTTGTCTGTGAATTTGGAGTTGGTGGCATGTGAAACCCGCATGTGGAGCTTTCGTTTGTGTGGGATGCTCTACCAGGTTCATTCCTCGATAATGCACTCAAAGGGCACTAAGCATAGAGTGTGAAAACTGAGTTTCCTTGAGAGCTGCTTGGAAGCCTGATGGTGTGTGAAGTTAGTGAGCCAAATGGAGTTGTTCTCCCACAAGAACCACTCGGCTGATTCTTCTTCAACATGCCCTTCACCAACATGCAGTGTTTCCTTGATTGAATTAGCTCTCACACCAATATTTGCGTCTAGAACCTTGGCATTGAGGGCTATCTGAAAACGGCTGTGGCGCTGAAGTTGCCTGTGAATGTGGAGTTGGTGGCATGTGAAACCCGCATGTGGAGCATTCGTTTGCGTGGGATGCTCTACCAGGTTCATTCCTCGATAATGCACTCTAAGGGCACTAAGCATAGAGTGTGAAAACTGAGTTTCCTTGAGAGCTGCTTGGAAGCCTGATGGTGTGTGAAGTTAGTGAGCCAAATGGAGTTGTTCTCCCACAAGAACCACTCGGCTGATTCTTCTTCAATATGCCCTTCACCAACATGCAATGTTTCCATGATAGAATTAGCTCTCACACCAATATTTGCGTCTAGAGCCTTTGCATTGAGGGCTATCTGAAAACAGCTGTGGCGCTGAAGTTGCCTGTGAATGTGGAGTTGGTGGCATGTGAAACCCGCATGTGGAGCATTCGTTTGTGTGGGATGCTCACCAAGCTTCATTTCAGTCCTAGGCACTCAAAGGGCACTAAGCATAGAATGTGAAAACTGAGTTTCCTTGAGAGCTGCTTGGAAGCCTGATGGTGTGTGAAGTTAGTGAGCCAAATGGAGTTGTTCTCCCACAAGAACCACTTGGCTGATTCTTTTTCAATATGCCCTTCACCAACATGCAGTGTTTCCTTGATTGAATTAGCTCTCACAGCAATATTTGTGTCTAGAGCCTTTGCATTGAGGGCTATCTGAAAACGGCTTTGGCGCTGAAGTTGCCTGTGAATGTGGGGTTGGTGGCATGTGAAACCCGCATGTGGAGCATTCGTTTGTGTGGGATGCTCTACCAGGTTCATTCCTCGATAATGCACTCAAAGGGCACTAAGCATAGAGTGTGAAAACTGAGTTTCCTTGAGAGCTGCTTGGAAGCCTGATGGTGTGTGAAGTTAGTGAGCCAAATGGAGTTGTTCTCCCACAAGAACCACTCGGCTGATTCTTCTTCAATATGCCCTTCCCCAACATGCAGTGTTTCCTTGATTGAATTAGCTCTCACACCAATATTTGCGTCTAGAGCCTTTGCATTGAGGGCTATCTGAAAACGGCTGTGGCGCTGAAGTTGCCTGTGAATGTGGAGTTGGTGGCATGTGAAACCCGCATGTGGAGCATTCGTTTGTGTGGGATGCTCACCAAGCTTCATTTCAGTCCTAGGCACTCAAAGAGCACTACGCATAGAGTGTGAAAACTGAGTTTCCTTGAGAGCTGCTTGGAAGCCTGATGGTGTGTGAAGTTAGTGAGCCAAATGGAGTTGTTCTCCCACAAGAACCACTCGGCTGATTCTTCTTCAATATGCCCTTCACCAACATGCAGTGTTTCCTTGATTGAATTAGCTCTCACACAAATATTTGCGTCTAGAGCCTTTGCATTGAGGGCTATCTGAAAACGGCTGTGGCGCTGAAGTTGCCTGTGAATGTGGGGTTGGTGGCATGTGAAACCCGCATGTGGAGCATTCGTTTGTGTGGGATGCTCACCAAGCTTCATTTCAGTCCTAGGCACTCAAAGGGCACTAAGCATAGAGTGTGAAAACTGAGTTTCCTTGAGAGCTGCTTGGAAGCCTGATGGTGTGTGAAGTTAGTGAGTCAAATGGAGTTGTTCTCCCACAAGAACCACTCAGCTGATTCTTCTTCAATATGCCCTTCACCAACATGCAGTTTTTCCTTGATTGAATTAGCTCTCACACCAATATTTGCGTCTAGAGCCTTTGCATTGAGGGCTATCTGAAAACGGCTATGCCGCTGAAGTTGCCTGTGAAACCCGCATGTGGAGCATTCGTTTGTGTGGGATGCTCTATCAGGTTCATTCCTCGATAATGCACTCAAAGGGCACTAAGCATAGAGTGTGAAAACTGAGTTTCCTTGAGAGCTGCTTGGAAGCCTGATGGTGTGTGAAGCTAGTGAGCCAAATGGAGTTGTTCTCCCACAAGAAACACTCGGCTGATTCTTCTTCAATATGCCCTTCCCCAACATGCAGTGTTTCCTTGATTGAATTAGCTCTCACAGCAATATTTGCGTCTAGAGCCTTTGCATTGAGGGCTATCTGAAAACGGCTGTGGCGCTGAAGTTGCCTGTGAATGTGGAGTTGGTGGCATGTGAAACCCGCATGTGGAGCATTTGTTTTTGTGGGATGCTCACCAAGCTTCATTTCAGTCCTAGGCACTCAAGGGGCACTAAGCATAGAGTGTGAAAACTGAGTTTCCTTGAGAGCTGCTTGGAAGCCTGATGGTGTGTGAAGTTAGTGAGCCAAATGGAGTTGTTCTCCCACAAGAACCACTCGGCTGATTCTTCTTCAATATGCCCTTCACCAACATGCAGTGTTTCCTTGATTGAATTAGCTCTCACACCAATATTTGCGTCTAGAGCCTTTGCATTGAGGGCTATCTGAAAACGGCTGTGGCACTGAAGTTGCCTGTGAATGTGGAGTTGGTGGCATGTGAAACCCGCATGTGGAGCATTCGTTTGTGTGGGATGCTCACCAAGCTTCATTTCAGTCCTAGGCACTCAAAGGGCACTAAGCATAGAGTGTGAAAACTGAGTTTCCTTGAGAGCTGCTTGGAAGCCTGATGGTGTGTGAAGTTAGTGAGCCAAATGGAGTTGTTATCCCACAAGAACCACTCGGCTGATTCTTCTTCAATATGCCCTTCACCAACATGCAGTGTTTCCTTGATTGAATTAGCTCTCACAGCAATATTTGCGTCTAGAGCCTTTGCATTGAGGGCTATCTGAAAATGGCTGTGGCGCTGAAGTTGCCTGTGAATGTGGGGTTGGTGGCATGTGAAACCCGCATGTGGAGCATTCGTTTGTGTGGGATGCTCTACCAGGTTCATTCCTCGATAATGCACTCAAAGGGCACTAAGCATAGAGTGTGAAAAGTGAGTTTCCTTGAGAGCTGCTTGGAAGCCTGATGGTGTGTGAAGTTAGTGAGCCAAATGGAGTTGTTCTCCCACAAGAACCACTCGGCTGATTCTTCTTCAATATGCCCTTCACCAACATGCAGTGTTTCCTTGATTGAATTAGCTCTCACACCAATATTTGCGTCTAGAGCCTTTGCATTGAGGGCTATCTGAAAACGGCTGTGGCGCTGAAGTTGCCTGTGAATGTGGAGTTGGTGGCATGTGAAACCCGCATGTGGAGCATTCGTTTGTGTGGGATGCTCACCAAGCTTCATTTCATTCCTAGGCACTCAAAGGGCACTAAGCATAGAGTGTGAAAACTGAGTTTCCTTGAGAGCTGCTTGGAAGCCTGATGGTGTGTGAAGTTAGTGAGCCAAATGGAGTTGTTCTCCCACAAGAACCACTCGGCTGATTCTTCTTCAATATGCCCTTCACCAACATGCAGTGTTTCCTTGATTGAATTAGCTCTCACAGCAATATTTGCGTCTAGAGCCTTTGCATTGAGGGCTATCTGAAAACGGCTTTGGCGCTTAAGTTGCCTGTGAATGTGGGGTTGGTGGCATGTGAAACCCGGATGTGGAGCATTCGTTTGTGTGGGATGCTCTACCAGGTTCATTCCTCGATAATGCACTCAAAGGGCACTAAGCATAGAGTGTGAAAAGTGAGTTTCCTTGAGAGCTGCTTGGAAGCCTGATGGTGTGTGAAGCTAGTGAGCCAAATGAAGTTGTTCTCCCACAAGAACCACTCGGCTGATTCTTCTTCAATATGCCCTTCACCAACATGCAGTGTTTCCTTGATTGAATTAGCTCTCACACCAATATTTGCGTCTAGAGCCTTTGCATTGAGGGCTATCTGAAAACGGCTGTGGCGCTGAAGTTGTCTGTGAATGTGGAGTTGGTGGCATGTGAAAACCCGCATGTGGAGCATTCGTTTGTGTGGGATGCTCACCAAGCTTCATTTCAGTCCTAGGCACTCAAAGGGCACTAAGCATAGAGTGTGAAAACTGAGTTTCCTTGAGAGCTGCTTGGAAGCCTGATGGTGTGTGAAGTTAGTGAGCCAAATGGAGTTGTTCTCCCACAAGAACCACTCGGCTGATTCTTCTTCAATATGCCCTTCACCAGCATGCAGTGTTTCCTTGATTGAATTAGCTCTCACAGCAATATTTGCGTCTAGAGCCTTTGCATTGAGGGCTATCTGAAAGCGGCTTTGGCGCTGAAGTTGTCTGTGAATGTGGAGTTGGTGGCATGTGAAACCCGCATGTGGAGCATTCGTTTGCGTGGGATGCTCTACCAGGTTCATTCCTCGATAATGCACTCAAAGGGCACTAAGCATAGAGTGTGAAAATTGAGTTTCCTTGAGAGCTGCTTGGAAGCCTGATGGTGTGTGAAGTTAGTGAGCCAAATGGAGTTGTTCTCCCACAAGAACCACTCGGCTGATTCTTCTTCAATATGCCCTTCACCAACATGCAGTGTTTCCATGATTGAATTAGCTCTCACACCAATATTTGCGTCTAGAGCCTTTGCATTGAGGGCTATCTGAAAACGGCTGTGGCGCTGAAGTTGCCTGTGAATGTGGAGTTGGTGGCATGTGAAACCCGCATGTGGAGCATTTGTTTTTGTGGGATGCTCACCAAGCTTCATTTCAGTCCTAGGCACTCAAGGGGCACTAAGCATAGAGTGTGAAAACTGAGTTTCCTTGAGAGCTGCTTGGAAGCCTGATGGTGTGTGAAGTTAGTGAGCCAAATGGAGTTGTTCTCCCACAAGAACCACTCGGCTGATTCTTCTTCAATATGCCCTTCACCAACATGCAGTGTTTCCTTGATTGAATTAGCTCTCACACCAATATTTGCGTCTAGAGCCTTTGCATTGAGGGCTATCTGAAAACGGCTGTGGCACTGAAGTTGCCTGTGAATGTGGAGTTGGTGGCATGTGAAACCCGCATGTGGAGCATTCGTTTGTGTGGGATGCTCACCAAGCTTCATTTCAGTCCTAGGCACTCAAAGGGCACTAAGCATAGAGTGTGAAAACTGAGTTTCCTTGAGAGCTGCTTGGAAGCCTGATGGTGTGTGAAGTTAGTGAGCCAAATGGAGTTGTTATCCCACAAGAACCACTCGGCTGATTCTTCTTCAATATGCCCTTCACCAACATGCAGTGTTTCCTTGATTGAATTAGCTCTCACACCAATATTTGCGTCTAGAGCCTTTGCATTGAGGGCTATCTGAAAACGGCTGTGGCGCTGAAGTTGCCTGTGAATGTGGGGTTGGTGGCATGTGAAACCCGCATTTGGAGCATTCGTTTGTGTGGGATGCTCTACCAGGTTCATTCCTCGATAATGCACTCAAAGGGCACTAAGCATAGAGTGTGAAAAGTGAGTTTCCTTGAGAGCTGCTTGGAAGCCTGATGGTGTGTGAAGCTAGTGAGCCAAATGACAGTTGTTCTCCCACAAGAACCACTCGGCTGATTCTTCTTCAATATGCCCTTCACCAACATGCAGTGTTTCCTTGATTGAATTAGCTCTCACACCAATATTTGCGTCTAGAGCCTTTGCATTGAGGGCTATCTGAAAACGGCTGTGGCGCTGAAGTTGTCTGTGAATGTGGAGTTGGTGGCATGTGAAACCCGCATGTGGAGCATTCGTTTGTGTGGTGGATGCTCACCAAGCTTCATTTCAGTCCTAGGCACTCAAAGGGCACTAAGCATAGAGTGTGAAAACTGAGTTTCCTTGAGAGCTGCTTGGAAGCCTGATGGTGTGTGAAGTTAGTGAGCCAAATGGAGTTGTTCTCCCACAAGAACCACTCGGCTGATTCTTCTTCAATATGCCCTTCACCAGCATGCAGTGTTTCCTTGATTGAATTAGCTCTCACAGCAATATTTGCGTCTAGAGCCTTTGCATTGAGGGCTATCTGAAAGCGGCTTTGGCGCTGAAGTTGTCTGTGAATGTGGAGTTGGTGGCATGTGAAACCCGCATGTGGAGCATTCGTTTGCGTGGGATGCTCTACCAGGTTCATTCCTCGATAATGCACTCAAAGGGCACTAAGCATAGAGTGTGAAAATTGAGTTTCCTTGAGAGCTGCTTGGAAGCCTGATGGTGTGTGAAGTTAGTGAGCCAAATGGAGTTGTTCTCCCACAAGAACCACTCGGCTGATTCTTCTTCAATATGCCCTTCACCAACATGCAGTGTTTCCATGATTGAATTAGCTCTCACACCAATATTTGCGTCTAGAGCCTTTGCATTGAGGGCTATCTGAAAACGGCTGTGGCGCTGAAGTTGCCTGTGAATGTGGAGTTGGTGGCATGTGAAACCCGCATGTGGAGCATTCGTTTGTGTGGTATGCTCACCAAGCTTCATTTCAGTACTAGGCACTCAAAGGGCACTAAGCATAGAGTGTGAAAACTGAGTTTCCTTGAGAGCTGCTTGGAAGCCTGATGGTGTGTGAAGTTAGTGAGCCAAATGGAGTTGTTCTCCCACAAGAACCACTCGGCTGATTCTTCTTCAATATGCCCTTCACCAACATGCAGTGTTTCCTTGATTGAATTAGCTCTCACAGAAATATTTGCGTCTAGAGCCTTTGCAATGATGGCTATCTGAAAACGGCTTTGGCGCTGAAGTTGCCTGTAAATGTGGAGTTGGTGGCATGTGAAACCCGCATGTGGAGCCTTCGTTTGCGTGGGATGCTCTACCAGGTTCATTCCTCGATAATGCACTCAAAGGGCACTAAGCATAGAGTGTGAAAACTGAGTTTCCTTGAGAGCTGCTTGGAAGCCTGATTGTGTGTGAAGTTAGTGAGCCAAATGGAGTTGTTCTCTCCACAAGAACCACTCGGCTGATTCTTCTTCAATATGCCCTTCCCCAACATGCAGTGTTTCCTTGATTGAATTAGCTCTCACAGCAATATTTGCATCTAGAGCCTTTGCATTGAGGGCTATCTGAAAACGGCTGTGGCGCTGAAGGTGCCTGTGAATGTGGAGTTGGTGGCATGTGAAAACCCGCATGTGGAGCATTCGTTTGTGTGGGATGCTCACCAAGCTTCATTTCAGTCCTAGGCACTCAAAGAGCACTAAGCATAGAGTGTGAAAACTGAGTTTCCTTGAGAGCTGCTTGGAAGCCTGATGGTGTGTGAAGTTAGTGAGCCAAATGGAGTTGTTCTCCCACAAGAACCACTCGGCTGATTCTTCTTCAATATGCCCTTCACCAACATGCAGTGTTTCCTTGATTGAATTAGCTCTCACACCAATATTTGCGTCTAGAGCCTTTGCATTGAGGCTATCTGAAAACGGCTGTGGCGCTGAAGTTGCCTGTGAATGTGGGGTTGGTGGCATGTGAAACCCGCATGTGGAGCATTCGTTTGTGTGGGATGCTCACCAAGCTTCATTTCAGTCCTAGGCACTCAAAGGGCACTAAGCGTAGAGTGTGAAAACTGAGTTTTCCTTGAGAGCTGCTTGGAAGCCTGATGGTGTGTGAAGTTAGTGAGCCCAATGGAGTTATTCTCCCACCAAGAACCACATCGGCTGATTCTTCTTCAATATTCCGTTCCCCAACATGCAGTGTTTCCCTTGATTGAATTAGCTCTCACACCAATATTTGCGTCTAGAGCCTTTGCATTGAGGGCTATCTGAAAACGGCTATGCCGCTGAAGTTGCCTGTGAATGTGGAGTTGGTGGCATGTGAAACCCGCATGTGGAGCATTCGTTTGTGTGGGATGCTCTATCAGGTTCATTCCTCGATAATGCACTCAAAGGGCCACTAAGCATAGAGTGTGAAAAACTGAGTTTCCTTGAGAGCTGCTTGGAAGCCTGATGGTGTGTGAAGTTAGTGAGCCAAATGGAGTTGTTCTCTCCACAAGAACCACTCGGCTGATTCTTCTTCAATATGCCCTTCACCAACATGCAGTGTTTCCTTGATTGAATTAGCCTCTCACACCAATATTTGCGTCTAGAGCCTTTGCATTGAGGGCTATCTGAAAACGGATATGGCGCTGAAGTTGTCTGTGAATGTGGAGTTGGTGGCATGTGAAACCCGCATGTGGAGCATTCGTTTGTGTGGGATGCTCTACCAGGTTCATTCCTAGATAATGCACTCAAAGGGCACTAAGCATAGAGTGTGAAAACTGAGTTTCCTTGAGAGCTGCTTGGAAGCCTGATGGTGTGTGAAGTTAGTGAGCCAAATGGAGTTGTTCTCCCACAAGAACCACTCGGCTGATTCTTCTTCAATATGCCACTTCCCCAACATGCAGTGTTTCCTTGATTGAATTAGCTCTCACAGCAATATTTGCGTCTAGAGCCTTTGCATTGAGGGCTATCTGAAAACGGCTGTGGCGCTGAAGTTGCCTGTGAAATGTTGGAGTTGGTGGCATGTGAAACCCGCATGTGGAGCATTCGTTTGTGTGGGATGCTCACCAAGCTTCATTTCAGTCCTAGGCACTCAAAGAGCACTAAGCATAGAGTGTGAAAACTGAGTTTCCTTGAGAGCTGCTTGGAAGCCTGATGGTGTGCTGAAGTTAGTGAGCCAAATTGGAGTTGTTCTCCCACAACGAACCACTCGGCTGATTCTTCTTCAATATATGCCCTTCACCAACATGCAGTGTTTCCTTGATTGAATTAGCTCTCACACCAATATTTGCGTCTAGAGCCTTTGCATTGAGGCTATCTGAAAACGGCTGTGGCGCTGAAGTTGCCTGTGAATGTGGGGTTGGTGGCATGTGAAACCCGCATGTGGAGCATTCGTTTGTGTGGGATGCTCACCAAGCTTCATTTCAGTCCTAGGCACTCAAAGGGCACTAAGCGTAGAGTGTGAAAACTGAGTTTCCTTGAGAGCTGCTTGGAAGCCTGATGGTGTGTGAAGTTAGTGAGCCAAATGGAGTTGTTCTCCCACAAGAACCACTCGGCTGATTCTTCTTCAATATTCCGCTCCCCAACATGCAGTGTTTCCTTGATTGAATTAGCTCTCACACCAATATTTGCGTCTAGAGCCTTTGCATTGAGGGCTATCTGAAAACGGCTATGCCGCTGAAGTTGCCTGTGAATGTGGAGTTGGTGGCATGTGAAACCCGCATGTGGAGCATTCGTTTGTGTGGGATGCTCTATCAGGTTCATTCCTCGATAATGCACTCAAAGGGCACTAAGCATAGAGTGTGAAAACTGAGTTTCCTTGAGAGCTGCTTGGAAGCCTGATGGTGTGTGAAGTTAGTGAGCCAAATGGAGTTGTTCTCCCACAAGAACCACTCGGCTGATTCTTCTTCAATATGCCCTTCACCAACATGCAGTGTTTCCTTGATTGAATTAGCTCTCACACCAATATTTGCGTCTAGAGCCTTTGCATTGAGGGCTATCTGAAAACGGATATGGCGCTGAAGTTGTCTGTGAATGTGGAGTTGGTGGCATGTGAAACCCGCATGTGGAGCATTCGTTTGTGTGGGATGCTCTACCAGGTTCATTCCTAGATAATGCACTCAAAGGGCACTAAGCATAGAGTGTGAAAACTGAGTTTCCTTGAGAGCTGCTTGGAAGCCTGATGGTGTGTGAAGTTAGTGAGCCAAATGGAGTTGTTCTCCCACAAGAACCACTCGGCTGATTCTTCTTCAATATGCCCTTCCCCAACATGCAGTGTTTCCTTGATTGAATTAGCTCTCACAGCAATATTTGCGTCTAGAGCCTTTGCATTGAGGGCTATCTGAAAACGGCTGTGGCGCTGAAGTTGCCTGTGAATGTGGAGTTGGTGGCATGTGAAACCCGCATGTGGAGCATTCGTTTGTGTGGGATGCTCACCAAGCTTCATTTCAGTCCTAGGCACTCAAAGAGCACTAAGCATAGAGTGTGAAAACTGAGTTTCCTTGAGAGCTGCTTGGAAGCCTGATGGTGTGTGAAGTTAGTGAGCCAAATGGAGTTGTTCTCCCACAAGAACCACTCGGCTGATTCTTCTTCAATATGCCCTTCACCAACATGCAGTGTTTCCTTGATTGAATTAGCTCTCACACCAATATTTGCGTCTAGAGCCTTTGCATTGAGGCTATCTGAAAACGGCTGTGGCGCTGAAGTTGCCTGTGAATGTGGGGTTGGTGGCATGTGAAACCCGCATGTGGAGCATTCGTTTGTGTGGGATGCTCACCAAGCTTCATTTCAGTCCTAGGCACTCAAAGGGCACTAACCGTAGAGTGTGAAAACTGAGTTTCCTTGAGAGCTGCTTGGAAGCCTGATGGTGTGTGAAGTTAGTGAGCCAAATGGAGTTGTTCTCCCACAAGAACCACTCGGCTGATTCTTCTTCAATATTCGGCTCCCCAACATGCAGTGTTTCCTTGATTGAATTAGCTCTCACACCAATATTTGCGTCTAGAGCCTTTGCATTGAGGGCTATCTGAAAACGGCTATGCCGCTGAAGTTGCCTGTGAATGTGGAGTTGGTGGCATGTGAAACCCGCATGTGGAGCATTCGTTTGCGTGGGATGCTCTACCAGGTTCATTCCTCGATAATGCACTCTAAGGGCACTAAGCATAGAGTGTGAAAACTGAGTTTCCTTGAGAGCTGCTTGGAAGCCTGATGGTGTGTGAAGTTAGTGAGCCAAATGGAGTTGTTCTCCCACAAGAACCACTCGGCTGATTCTTCTTCAATATGCCCTTCACCAACATGCAGTGTTTCCTTGATTGAATTAGCTCTCACAGCAATATTTGCGTCTAGAGCCTTTGCAATGATGGCTATCTGAAAACGGCTTTGGCGCTGAAGTTGCCTATAAATGTGGGGTTGGTGGCATGTGAAACCCGCATGTGGAGCATTCGTTTGTGTGGGATGCTCTACCAGGTTCATTCCTCGATAATGCACTCAAAGGGCACTAAGCATAGAGTGTGAAAACTGAGTTTCCTTGAGAGCTGCTTGGAAGCCTGATGGTGTGTGAAGTTAGTGAGCCAAATGGAGTTGTTCTCCCACAAGAACCACTCGGCTGATTCTTCTTCAATATTCCGTTCCCCAACATGCAGTGTTTCCTTGATTGAATTAGCTCTCACACCAATATTTGCGTCTAGAGCCTTTGCATTGAGGGCTATCTGAAAACGGCTATGCCGCTGAAGTTGCCTGTGAATGTGGAGTTGGTGGCATGTGAAACCCGCATGTGGAGCATTCGTTTGTGTGGGATGCTCTATCAGGTTCATTCCTCGATAATGCACTCAAAGGGCACTAAGCATAGAGTGTGAAAACTGAGTTTCCTTGAGAGCTGCTTGGAAGCCTGATGGTGTGTGAAGCTAGTGAGCCAAATGGAGTTGTTCTCCCACAAGAACCACTCGGCTGATTCTTCTTCAATATGCCCTTCCCCAACATGCAGTGTTTCCTTGATTGAATTAGCTCTCACACCAATATTTGCGTCTAGAGCCTTTGCATTGAGGGCTATCTGAAAACGGCTGTGGCGCTGAATTTGCCTGTGAATGTGGAGTTGGTGGCATGTGAAACCCACATGTGGAGCATTCGTTTGTGTGGGATGCTCACCAAGCTTCATTTCAGTCCTAGGCACTCAAAGGGCACTAAGCATAGAGTGTGAAAACTGAGTTTCCTTGAGAGCTGCTTGGAAGCCTGATGGTGTGTGAAGTTAGTGAGCCAAATGGCATTGTTCTCTCACAAGAACCACTCGGCTGATTCTTCTTCAATATGCCCTTCACCAACATGCACTGTTTCCTTGATTGAATTAGCTCTCACACCAATATTTGCGTCTAGAGCCTTTGCATTGAGGGCTATCTGAAAACGGCTTTGGCGCTGAAGTTGCCTGTGAATGTGGGGTTGGTGGCATGTGAAACCCGCATGTGGAGCATTCGTTTGTGTGGGATGCTCTACCAGGTTCATTCCTCGATAATGCACTCAAAGGGCACTAAGCATAGAGTGTGAAAACTGAGTTTCCTTGAGAGCTGCTTGGAAGCCTGATGGTGTGTGAAGTTAGTGAGCCAAATGGAGTTGTTCTCCCACAAGAACCACTCGGCTGATTCTTCTTCAATATGCCCTTCACCAACATGCAGTGTTTCCTTGATTGAATTAGCTCTCACACCAATATTTGCGTCTAGAGCCTTTGCATTGAGGGCTATCTGAAAACGGCTGTGGCGCTGAAGTTGCCTGTGAATGTGGAGTTGGTGGCATGTGAAACCCGCATGTGGAGCATTCGTTTGTGTGGGATGCTCACCAAGCTTCATTTCATTCCTAGGCACTCAAAGGGCACTAAGCATAGAGTGTGAAAACTGAGTTTCCTTGAGAGCTGCTTGGAAGCCTGATGGTGTGTGAAGTTAGTGAGCCAAATGGAGTTGTTCTCCCACAAGAACCACTCGGCTGATTCTTCTTCAATATGCCCTTCACCAACATGCAGTGTTTCCTTGATTGAATTAGCTCTCACAGCAATATTTGCGTCTAGAGCCTTTGCATTGAGGCTATCTGAAAACGGCTGTGGCGCTGAAGTTGCCTGTGAATGTGGGGTTGGTGGCATGTGAAACCCGCATGTGGAGCATTCGTTTGTGTGGGATGCTCACCAAGCTTCATTTCAGTCCTAGGCACTCAAAGGGCACTAAGCATAGAGTGTGAAAACTGAGTTTCCTTGAGAGCTGCTTGGAAGCCTGATGGTGTGTGAAGTTAGTGAGCCAAATGGAGTTGTTCTCCCACAAGAACCACTCGGCTGATTCTTCTTCAATATTCCGTTCCCCAACATGCAGTGTTTCCTTGATTGAATTAGCTCTCACACCAATATTTGCGTCTAGAGCCTTTGCATTGAGGGCTATCTGAAAACGGCTATGCCGCTGAAGTTGCCTGTGAATGTGGAGTTGGTGGCATGTGAAACCCGCATGTGGAGCATTCGTTTGTGTGGGATGCTCTATCAGGTTCATTCCTCGATAATGCACTCAAAGGGCACTAAGCATAGAGTGTGAAAACTGAGTTTCCTTGAGAGCTGCTTGGAAGTCTGATGGTGTGTGAAGCTAGTGAGCCAAATGGAGTTGTTCTCCCACAAGAACCACTCGGCTGATTCTTCTTCAATATGCCCTTCACCAACATGCAGTGTTTCCTTGATTGAATTAGCTCTCACACCAATATTTGCGTCTAGAGCCTTTGCATTGAGGGCTATCTGAAAACGGCTGTGGCGCTGAATTTGCCTGTGAATGTGGAGTTGGTGGCATGTGAAACCCACATGTGGAGCATTCGTTTGTGTGGGATGCTCACCAAGCTTCATTTCAGTCCTAGGCACTCAAAGGGCACTAAGCCTAGAGTGTGAAAACTGAGTTTCCTTGAGAGCTGCTTGGAAGCCTGATGGTGTGTGAAGTTAGTGAGCCAAATGGCGTTGTTCTCTCACAAGAACCACTCGGCTGATTCTTCTTCAATATGCCCTTCACCAACATGCAGTGTTTCCTTGATTGAATTAGCTCTCACAGCAATATTTGCGTCTAGAGCCTTTGCATTGAGGGCTATCTGAAAACGGCTTTGGCGCTGAAGTTGCCTGTGAATGTGGGGTTGGTGGCATGTGAAACCCGCATGTGGAGCATTCGTTTGCGTGGGATGCTCTACCAGGTTCATTCCTCGATAATGCACTCAAAGGGCACTAAGCATAGAGTGTGAAAACTGAGTTTCCTTGAGAGCTGCTTGGAA
The DNA here is from genome assembly GCF_030435755.1 of Ochotona princeps. NCBI lineage: Eukaryota > Metazoa > Chordata > Mammalia > Lagomorpha > Ochotonidae > Ochotona > Ochotona princeps. Next base: position 66,153 of record NW_026701252.1, on the reverse strand, counting down.
GCCTGATGGTGTGTGAAGTTAGTGAGCCAAATGGAGTTGTTCTCCCACAAGAACCACTCGGCTGATTCTTCTTCAATATGCCCTTCACCAACATGCAGTGTTTCCTTGATTGAATTAGCTCTCACACCAATATTTGCGTCTAGAGCCTTTGCATTGAGGGCTATCTGAAAACGGCTGTGGCGCTGAAGTTGCCTGTGAATGTGGAGTTGGTGGCATGTGAAACCCGCATGTGGAGCATTCGTTTGTGTGGGATGCTCACCAAGCTTCATTTCAGTCCTAGGCACTCAAAGGGCACTAAGCATAGAGTGTGAAAACTGAGTTTCCTTGAGAGCTGCTTGGAAGCCTGATGGTGTGTGAAGTTAGTGAGCCAAATGGAGTTGTTCTCCCACAAGAACCACTCGGCTGATTCTTCTTCAATATTCCGTTCCCCAACATGCAGTGTTTCCTTGATTGAATTAGCTCTCACACCAATATTTGCGTCTAGAGCCTTTGCATTGAGGGCTATCTGAAAACGGCTTTGGCGCTGAAGTTGTCTGTGAATGTGGAGTTGGTGGCATGTGAAACCCGCAAGTGGAGCATTCGTTTGTGTGGGATGCTCTACCAAGTTCATTCCTCGATAATGCACTCAAAGGGCACTAAGCATAGAGTGTGAAAACTGAGTTTCCTTGAGAGCTGCTTGGAAGCCTGATGGTGTGTGAAGTTAGTGAGCCAAATGGAGTTGTTCTCCCACAAGAACCACTCGGCTGATTCTTCTTCAATATGCCCTTCACCAACATGCAGTGTTTCCATGATTGAATTAGCTCTCACACCAATATTTGCGTCTAGAGCCTTTGCATTGAGGGCTATCTGAAAACGGCTGTGGCGCTGAAGTTGCCTGTGAATGTGGAGTTGGTGGCATGTGAAACCCGCATGTGGAGCATTCGTTTGTGTGGGATGCTCACCAAGCTTCATTTCAGTCCTAGGCACTCAAAGGGGAATAAGCATAGAGTGTGAAAACTGAGTTTCCTTGAGAGCTGCTTGGAAGCCTGATGGTGTGTGAAGTTAGTGAGCCAAATGGAGTTGTTCTCCCACAAGAACCACTCGGCTGATTCTTCTTCAATATGCCCTTCACCAACATGCAGTGTTTCCTTGATTGAATTAGCTCTCACAGCAATATTTGCGTCTAGAGCCTTTGCATTGAGGGCTATCTGAAAACGGCTTTGACGCTGAAGTTGCCTGTAAATGTGGGGTTGGTGGCATGTGAAACCCGCATGTGGAGCATTCGTTTGTGTGGGATGCTCGACCAGGTTCATTCCTGGATAATGCACTCAAAGGGCACTAAGCATAGAGTGTGAAAACTGAGTTTCCTTGAGAGCTGCTTGGAAGCCTGATGGTGTGTGAAGTTAGTGAGCCAAATGGAGTTGTTCTCCCACAAGAACCACTCGGCTGATTCTTCTTCAATATGCCCTTCCCCAACATGCAGTGTTTCCTTGATTGAATTAGCTCTCACACCAATATTTGCGTCTAGAGCCTTTGCATTGAGGGCTATCTGAAAACGGCTGTGGCGCTGAAGTTGCCTGTGAATGTGGAGTTGGTGGCATGTGAAACCCGCATGTGGAGCATTCGTTTGTGTGGGATGCTCACCAAGCTTCATTTCAGTCCTAGGCACTCAAAGAGCACTAAGCATAGAGTGTGAAAACTGAGTTTCCTTGAGAGCTGCTTAGAAGCCTGATGGTGTGTGAAGTTAGTGAGCCAAATGGAGTTGTTCTCCCACAAGAACCACTCGGCTGATTCTTCTTCAATATGCCCTTCACCAACATGCAGTGTTTCCTTGATTGAATTAGCTCTCACAGCAATATTTGCGTCTAGAGCCTTTGCATTGAGGGCTATCTGAAAACGGCTGTGGCGCTGAAGTTGCCTGTGAATGTGGAGTTGGTGGCATGTGAAACCCGCATGTGGAGCATTCGTTTGTGTGGGATGCTCTACCAGGTTCATTCCTCGATAATGCACTCAAAGGGCACTAAGCATAGAGTGTGAAAACTGAGTTTCCTTGAGAGCTGCTTGGAAGCCTGATGGTGTGTGAAGTTAGTGAGCCAAATGCAGTTGTTCTCCCACAAGAACCACTCGGCGGATTCTTCTTCAATATGCCCTTCACCAACATGCAGTGTTTCCTTGATTGAATTAGCTCTCACACCAATATTTGCGTCTAGAGCCTTTGCATTGAGGGCTATCTGAAAACGGCTGTGGCGCTGAAGTTGCCTGTGAATGTGGAGTTGGTGGCATGTGAAACCCGCATGTTGAGCATTCGTTTGCGTGGGATGCTCTACCAGGTTCATTCCTCGATAATGCACTCTAAGGGCACTAAGCATAGAGTGTGAAAATTGAGTTTCCTTGAGAGCTGCTTGGAAGCCTGATGGTGTGTGAAGTTAGTGAGCCAAATGGAGTTGTTCTCCCACAAGAACCACTCGGCTGATTCTTCTTCAATATGCCCTTCACCAACATGCAGTGTTTCCTTGATTGAATTAGCTCTCACAGCAATATTTGCGTCTAGAGCCTTTGCATTGAGGCTATCTGAAAACGTCTGTGGCGCTGAAGTTGCCTGTGAATGTGGGGTTGGTGGCATGTGAAACCCGCATGTTGAGCATTCGTTTGTGTGGGATGCTCACCAAGCTTCATTTCAGTCCTAGGCACTCAAAGGGCACTAAGCATAGAGTGTGAAAACTGAGTTTCCTTGAGAGCTGCTTGGAAGCCTGATGGTGTGTGAAGTTAGTGAGCCAAATGGAGTTGTTCTCCCACAAGAACCACTCGGCTGATTCTTCTTCAATATTCCGTTCCCCAACATGCAGTGTTTCCTTGATTGAATTAGCTCTCACACCAATATTTGCGTCTAGAGCCTTTACATTGAGGGCTATCTGAAAACGGCTATGCCGCTGAAGTTGCCTGTGAATGTGGAGTTGGTGACATGTGAAACCCGCATGTGGAGCATTCGTTTGTGTGGGATGCTCTATCAGGTTCATTCCTCGATAATGCACTCAAAGGGCACTAAGCATAGAGTGTGAAAACTGAGTTTCCTTGAGAGCTGCTTGGAAGCCTGATGGTGTGTGAAGTTAGTGAGCCAAATGGAGTTGTTCTCTCACAAGAACCACTCGGCTGATTCTTCTTCAATATGCCCTTCACCAACATGCAGTGTTTCCTTGATTGAATTAGCTCTCACACCAATATTTGCGTCTAGAGCCTTTGCATTGAGGGCTATCTGAAAACGGCTGTGGCGCTGAAGTTGCCTGTGAATGTGGAGTTGGTGGCATGTGAAACCCGCATGTGGAGCATTCGTTTGTGTGGGATGCTCTACCAGGTTCATTCCTAGATAATGCACTCAAAGGGCACTAAGCATAGAGTGTGAAAACTGAGTTTCCTTCAGAGCTGCTTGGAAGCCTGATGGTGTGTGAAGTTAGTGAGCCAAATGGAGTTGTTCTCCCACAAGAACCACTCGGCTGATTCTTCTTCAATATGCCCTTCCCCAACATGCAGTGTTTCCTTGATTGAATTAGCTCTCACACCAATATTTGCGTCTAGAGCCTTTGCATTGAGGGCTATCTGAAAACGGCTGTGTCACTGAAGTTGCCTGTGAATGTGGGGTTGGTGGCATGTGAAACCCGCATGTGGAACCTTCGTTGTGTGGGATGCTCACCAAGCTTCATTTCAGTCCTAGGCACTCAAAGGGCACTAAGCATAGAGTGTGAAAACTGAGTTTCCTTGAGAGCTGCTTGGAAGCCTGATGGTGTGTGAAGTTAGTGAGCCAAATGGAGTTGTTCTCCCACAAGAACCACTCGGCTGATTCTTCTTCAATATGCCCTTCACCAACATGCAGTGTTTCCATGACTGAATTAGCTCTCACACCAATATTTGCGTCTAGAGCCTTTGCATTGAGGGCTATCTGAAAACGGCTGTGGCGCTGAAGCTTTTTGTGAATGTGGAGTTGGTGGCATGTGAAACCCGCATGTGGAGCATTCGTTTGTGTGGGATGCTCTACCAGGTTCATTCCTCGATAATGCACTCAAAGGGCACTAAGCATAGAGTGTGAAAACTGAGTTTCCTTGAGAGCTGCTTGGAAGCCTGATGGTGTGTGAAGTTAGTGAGCCAAATGGAGTTGTTCTCCCACAAGAACCACTCGGCTGATTCTTCTTCAATATGCCCTTCACCAACATGTAGTGTTTCCTTGATTGAATTAGCTCTCACACCAATATTTGCGTCTAGAGCCTTTGCTTTGAGGGCTATCTGAAAACGGCTGTGGCGCTGAAGTTGCCTGTGAATGTGGAGTTGGTGGCATGTGAAACCCGCATGTGGAGCATTCGTTTTTGTGGGATGCTCACCAAGCTTCATTTTAGTCCTAGGCACTCAAAGGGCACTAAGCATAGAGTGTGAAAACTGAGTTTCCTTGAGAGCTGCTTGGAAGCCTGATGGTGTGTGAAGTTAGTGAGCCAAATGGAGTTGTTCTCCCACAAGAACCACTCGGCTGATTCTTCTTCAATATGCCCTTCACCAACATGCAGTGTTTCCTTGATTGAATTAGCTCTCACACCAATATTTGTGTCTAGAGCCTTTGCATTGAGGGCTATCTGAAAACGGCTGTGGCGCTGAAGTTGCCTGTGAATGTGGAGTAGGTGGCATGTGAAACCCGCATGTGGAGCATTCGTTTGTGTGGGATGCTCACCAAGCTTCATTTCAGTCCTAGGCACTCAAAGGGCACTAAGCATAGAGTGTGAAAACTGAGTTTCCTTGAGAGCTGCTTGGAAGCCTGATGGTGTGTGAAGCTAGTGAGCCAAATGGAGTTGTTCTCCCACAAGAACCACTCGGCTGATTCTTCTTCAATATAGCCTTCACCAGCATGCAGTGTTTCCTTGATTGAATTAGCTCTCACAGCAATATTTGCGTCTAGAGCCTTTGCATTGAGGGCTATCTGAAAGCGGCTGTGGCGCTGAAGTTGTCTGTGAATGTGGAGTTGGTGTCATGTGAAACCCGCATGTGGAGCATTCGTTTGTGTGGGATGCTCTACCAGGTTCATTCCTCGATAATGCACTCAAAGGGCACTAAGCATAGAGTGTGAAAACTGAGTTTCCTTGAGAGCTGCTTGGAAGCCTGATGGTGTGTGAAGTTAGTGAGCCAAATGGAGTTGTTCTCCCACAAGAACCACTCGGCTGATTCTTCTTCAAAATAGCCTTCACCAGCATGCAGTGTTTCCTTGATTGAATTAGCTCTCACAGCAATATTTGCGTCTAGAGCCTTTGCATTGAGGCTATCTGAAAACGGCTGTGGCACTGAAGTTGCCTGTGAATGTGGGGTTGGTGGCATGTGAAACCCGCATGTGGAGCATTCGTTTGTGTGGGATGCTCACCAAGCTTCATTTCAGTCCTAGGCACTCAAAGGGCACTAAGCATAGAGTGTGAAAACTGAGTTTCCTTGAGAGCTGCTTGGAAGCCTGATGGTGTGTGAAGTTAGTGAGCCAAATGGAGTTGTTCTCCCACAAGAACCACTCGGCTGATTCTTCTTCAATATTCCGTTCCCCAACATGCAGTGTTTCCTTGATTGAATTAGCTCTCACACCAATATTTGCGTCTAGAGCCTTTGCATTGAGGGCTATCTGAAAACGGCTATGCCGCTGAAGTTGCCTGTGAATGTGGAGTTGGTGGCATGTGAAACCCGCATGTGGAGCATTCGTTTGTGTGGGATGCTCTATCAGGTTCATTCCTCGATAATGCACTCAAAGGGCACTAAGCATAGAGTGTGAAAACTGAGTTTCCTTGAGAGCTGCTTGGAAGCCTGATGGTGTGTGAAGCTAGTGAGCCAAATGGAGTTGTTCTCCCACAAGAACCACTCGGCTGATTCTTCTTCAATATGCCCTTCACCAACATGCAGTGTTTCCTTGATTGAATTAGCTCTCACACCAATATTTGCGTCTAGAGCCTTTGCATTGAGGGCTATCTGAAAACGGCTGTGGCGCTGAAGTTGCCTGTGAATGTGGAGTTGGTGGCATGTGAAACCCTCATGTGGAGCATTCGTTTGTCTGGGATGCTCACCAAGCTTCATTTCAGTCCTAGGCACTCAAAGGGCACTAAGCCTAGAGTGTGAAAACTGAGTTTCCTTGAGAGCTGCTTGGAAGCCTGATGGTGTGTGAAGTTAGTGAGCCAAATGGAGTTGTTCTCCCACAAGAACCACTCGGCTGATTCTTCTTCAATATGCCCTTCCCCTACATGCAGTGTTTCCTTGATTGAATTAGCTCTCACACCAATATTTGCGTCTAGAGCCTTTGCATTGAGGGCTATCTGAAAACGGCTTTGGCGCTGAAGTTGCCTGTGAATGTGGAGTTGGTGGCATGTGAAACCCTCATGTGGAGCACTCGTTTGTGTGGGATGCTCACCAAGCTTCATTTCAGTCCTAGGCACTCAAAGGGCACTAAGCATAGAGTGTGAAAACTGAGTTTCCTTGAGAGCTGCTTGGAAGCCTGATGGTGTGTGAAGTTAGTGAGCCAAATGGAGTTGTTCTCCCACAAGAACCACTCGGCTGATTCTTCTTCAATATGCCCTTCACCAACATGCAGTGTTTCCTTGATTGAATTAGCTCTCACACCAATATTTGCGTCTAGAGCCTTTGCATTGAGGGCTATCTGAAAACGGCTGTGGCGCTGAAGTTGCCTGTGAATGTGGAGTTGGTGGCATGTGAAACCCGCATGTGGAGCATTCGTTTGTGTGGGATGCTCACCAAGCTTCATTTCAGTCCTAGGCACTCAAAGGGCACTAAGCATAGAGTGTGAAAACTGAGTTTCCTTGAGAGCTGCTTGGAAGCCTGATGGTGTGTGAAGTTAGTGAGCCAAATGGAGTTGTTCTCCCACAAGAACCACTCGGCTGATTCTTCTTCAATATAGCCTTCACCAGCATGCAGTGTTTCCTTGATTGAATTAGCTCTCACAGCAATATTTGCGTCTAGAGCCTTTGCATTGAGGGCTATCTGAAAACGGCTGTGGCGCTGAAGTTGCCTGTGAATGTGGAGTTGGTGGCATGTGAAACCCGCATGTGGAGCATTCGTTTGTGTGGAATGCTCTACCAGGTTCATTCCTCGATAATGCACTCAAAGGGCACTAAGCATAGAGTGTGAAAACTGAGTTTCCTTGAGAGCTGCTTGGAAGCCTGCTGGTGTGTGAAGTTAGTGAGCCAAATGGAGTTGTTCTCCCAGAAGAACCACTCGGCTGATTCTTCTTCAATATGCCCTTCACCAACATGCAGTATTTCCTTGATTGAATTAGCTCTCACACCAATATTTGCGTCTAGAGCCTTTGCATTGAGGGCTATCTGAAAACGGCTGTGGCGCTGAAGTTGCCTGTGAATGTGGAGTTGGTGGCATGTGAAACCCGCATGTGGAGCATTCGTTTGTGTGGGATGCTCTACCAGGTTCATTCCTAGATAATGCACTCAAAGGGCACTAAGCATAGAGTGTGAAAACTGAGTTTCCTTGAGAGCTGCTTGGAAGCCTGATGGTGTGTGAAGTTAGTGAGCCAAATGGAGTTGTTCTCCCACAAGAACCACTCGGCTGATTCTTCTTCAATATAGCCTTCTCCAGCATGCAGTGTTTCCTTGATTGAATTAGCTCTCACAGCAATATTTGCGTCTAGAGCCTTTGCATTGAGGGCTATCTGAAAGCGGCTTTGGCGCTGAAGCTGTCTGTGAATGTGGAGTTGGTGGCATGTGAAACCCGCATGTGGAGCATTCGTTTGTGTGGGATGCTCTACCAGGTTCATTCCTCGATAATGCACTCAACGGCACTAAGCATAGAGTGTGAAAACTGAGTTTCCTTGAGAGCTGCTTGGAAGCCTGCTGGTGTGTGAAGTTAGTGAGCCAAATGGAGTTGTTCTCCCACAAGAACCACTCGGCTGATTCTTCTTCAATATGCCCTTCACCAACATGCAGTGTTTCCTTGATTGAATTAGCTCTCACACCAATATTTGCGTCTAGAGCCTTTGCATTGAGGGCTATCTGAAAACGGCTGTGTCGCTGAAGTTGCCTGTGAATGTGGAGTTGGTGGCATGTGAAACCCGCATGTGGAGCATTCGTTTGTGTGGGATGCTCTACCAGGTTCATTCCTAGATAATGCACTCAAAGGGCACTAAGCATAGAGTGTGAAAACTGAGTTTCCTTGAGAGATGCTTGGAAGCCTGATGGTGTGTGAAGTTAGTGAGCCAAATGGAGTTGTTCTCCCACAAGAACCACTCGGATGATTCTTCTTCAATATAGCCTTCTCCAGCATGCAGTGTTTCCTTGATTGAATTAGCTCTCACAGCAATATTTGCGTCTAGAGCCTTTGCATTGAGGGCTATCTGAAAGCGGCTTTGGCGCTGAAGTTGCCTGTGAATGTGGAGTTGGTGGCATGTGAAACCCTCATGTGGAGCACTCGTTTGTGTGGGATGCTCACCAAGCTTCATTTCAGTCCTAGGCACTCAAAGGGCACTAAGCATAGAGTGTGAAAACTGAGTTTCCTTGAGAGCTGCTTGGAAGCCTGATAGTGTGTGAAGTTAGTGAGCCAAATGGAGTTGTTCTCCCACAAGAACCACTCGGCTGATTCTTCTTCAATATGCCCTTCACCAACATGCAGTGTTTCCTTGATTGAATTAGCTCTCACACCAATATTTGCGTCTAGAGCCTTTGCATTGAGGGCTATCTGAAAACGGCTGTGGCGCTGAAGTTGCCTGTGAATGTGGAGTTGGTGGCATGTGAAACCCGCATGTGGAGCATTCGTTTGTGTGGGATGCTCACCAAGCTTCATTTCAGTCCTAGGCACTCAAAGGGCACTAAGCATAGAGTGTGAAAACTGAGTTTCCTTGAGAGCTGCTTGGAAGCCTGATGGTGTGTGAAGTTAGTGAGCCAAATGGAGTTGTTCTCCCACAAGAACCACTCGGCTGATTCTTCTTCAATATAGCCTTCACCAGCATGCAGTGTTTCCTTGATTGAATTAGCTCTCACAGCAATATTTGCGTCTAGAGCCTTTGCATTGAGGGCTATCTGAAAACGGCTGTGGCGCTGAAGTTGCCTGTGAATGTGGAGTTGGTGTCACGTGAAACCCGCATGTGGAGCATTCGTTTGTGTGGGATGCTCTACCAGGTTCATTCCTCGATAATGCACTCAAAGGGCACTAAGCATAGAGTGTGAAAACTGAGTTTCCTTGAGAGCTGCTTGGAAGCCTGCTGGTGTGTGAAGTTAGTGAGCCAAATGGAGTTGTTCTCCCAGAAGAACCACTCGGCTGATTCTTCTTCAATATGCCCTTCACCAACATGCAGTGTTTCCTTGATTGAATTAGCTCTCACAGCAATATTTGCGTCTAGAGCCTTTGCATGGAGGGCTATCTGAAAACGGCTGTGGCGCTGAAGTTGCCTGTGAATGTGGAGTTGGTGGCATGTGAAACCCGCATGTGGAGCATTCGTTTGTGTGGGATGCTCTACCAGGTTCATTCCTAGATAATGCACTCAAAGGGCACTAAGCATAGAGTGTGAAAACTGAGTTTCCTTGAGAGCTGCTTGGAAGCCTGATGGTGTGTGAAGTTAGTGAGCCAAATGGAGTTGTTCTCCCACAAGAACCACTCGGCTGATTCTTCTTCAATATGCCCTTCACCAACATGCAGTGTTTCCTTGATTGAATTAGCTCTCACAGCAATATTTGCGTCTAGAGCCTTTGCATTGAGGGCTATCTGAAAGCGGCTTTGGCGCTGAAGCTGTCTGTGAATGTGGAGTTGGTGGCATGTGAAACCCGCATGTGGAGCATTCGTTTGTGTGGGATGCTCTACCAGGTTCATTCCTCGATAATGCACTCAAAGGGCACTAAGCATAGAGTGTGAAAACTGAGTTTCCTTGAGAGCTGCTTGGAAGCCTGCTGGTGTGTGAAGTTAGTGAGCCAAATGGAGTTGTTCTCCCACAAGAACCACTCGGCTGATTCTTCTTCAATATGCCCTTCACCAACATGCAGTGTTTCCTTGATTGAATTAGCTCTCACACCAATATTTGCGTCTAGAGCCTTTGCATTGAGGGCTATCTGAAAACGGCTGTGGCGCTGAAGTTGCCTGTGAATGTGGAGTTGGTGGCATGTGAAACCCGCATGTGGAGCATTCGTTTGTGTGGGATGCTCTACCAGGTTCATTCCTAGATAATGCACTCAAAGGGCACTAAGCATAGAGTGTGAAAACTGAGTTTCCTTGAGAGATGCTTGGAAGCCTGATGGTGTGTGAAGTTAGTGAGCCAAATGGAGTTGTTCTCCCACAAGAACCACTCGGATGATTCTTCTTCAATATAGCCTTCTCCAGCATGCAGTGTTTCCTTGATTGAATTAGCTCTCACACCAATATTTGCGTCTAGAGCCTTTGCATTGAGGGCTATCTGAAAGCGGCTTTGGCGCTGAAGCTGTCTGTGAATGTGGAGTTGGTGGCATGTGAAACCCGCATGTGGAGCATTCGTTTGTGTGGGATGCTCTACCAGGTTCATTCCTCGATAATGCACTCAACGGGCACTAAGCATAGAGTGTGAAAACTGAGTTTCCTTGAGAGCTGCTTGGAAGCCTGATGGTGTGTGAAGTTAGTGAGCCAAATGGAGTTGTTCTCCCACAAGAACCACTCGGCTGATTCTTCTTCAATATGCCCTTCACCAACATGCAGTGTTTCCTTGATTGAATTAGCTCTCACACCAATATTTGCGTCTAGAGCCTTTGCATTGAGGGCTATCTGAAAATGGCTGTGTCGCTGAAGTTGCCTGTGAATGTGGGGTTGGTGGCATGTGAAACCCGCATGTGGAACCTTCGTTTTGTGGGATGCTCACCAAGCTTCATTTCAGTCCTAGGCACTCAAAGGGCACTAAGCATAGAGTGTGAAAACTGAGTTTCCTTGAGAGCTGCTTGGAAGCCTGATGGTGTGTGAAGTTAGTGAGCCAAATGGAGTTGTTCTCCCACAAGAACCACTCGGCTGATTCTTCTTCAATAAGCCCTTCACCAACATGCAGTGTTTCCATGACTGAATTAGCTCTCACACCAATATTTGCGTCTAGAGCCTTTGCATTGAGGGCTATCTGAAAACGGCTGTGGCGCTGAAGTTGCCTGTGAATGTGGAGTAGGTGGCATGTGAAACCCGCATGTGGAGCATTCGTTTGTGTGGGATGCTCACCAAGCTTCATTTCAGTTCTAGGCACTCAAAGGGCACTAAGCATAGAGTGTGAAAACTGAGTTTCCTTGAGAGCTGCTTGGAAGCCTGATGGTGTGTGAAGTTAGTGAGCCAAATGGAGTTGTTCTCCCACAAGAACCACTCGGCTGATTCTTCTTCAATATGCCCTTCACCAACATGTAGTGTTTCCTTGATTGAATTAGCTCTCACACCAATATTTGTGTCTAGAGCCTTTGCATTGAGGGCTATCTGAAAACGGCTGTGGCGCTGAAGTTGCCTGTGAATGTGGAGTTGGTGACATGTGAAACCCGCATGTGGAGCATTCGTTTGTGTGGGATGCTCACCAAGCTTCATTTCAGTCCTAGGCACTCAAAGGGCACTAAGCATAGAGTGTGAAAACTGAGTTTCCTTGAGAGCTGCTTGGAAGCCTGATGGTGTGTGAAGTTAGTGAGCCAAATGGAGTTGTTCTCCCACAAGAACCACTCGGCTGATTCTTCTTCAATATAGCCTTCACCAGCATGCAGTGTTTCCTTGATTGAATTAGCTCTCACAGCAATATTTGCGTCTAGAGCCTTTGCATTGAGGGCTATCTGAAAACGGCTGTGTCGCTGAAGTTGCCTGTGAATGTGGGGTTGGTGGCATGTGAAACCCGCATGTGGAGCATTCGTTTGCGTGGGATGCTCTACCAGGTTCATTCCTCGATAATGCCCTCAAAGGGCACTAAGCATAGAGTGTGAAAACTGAGTTTCCTTGAGAGCTGCTTGGAAGCCTGATGGTGTGTGAAGTTAGTGAGCCAAATGGAGTTGTTCTCCCACAAGAACCACTCGGCTGATTCTTCTTCAATATGCCCTTCCCCAACATGCAGTGTTTCCTTGATTGAATTAGCTCTCACACCAATCTTTGTGTCTAGAGCCTTTGCATTGAGGGCTATCTGAAAACGGCTGTGGCGCTGAAGTTGCCTGTGAATGTGGAGTAGGTGGCATGTGAAACCCGCATGTGGAGCATTCGTTTGTGTGGGATGCTCACCAAGCTTCATTTCAGTCCTAGGCACTCAAAGGGCACTAAGCATAGAGTGTGAAAACTGAGTTTCCTTGAGAGCTGCTTGGAAGCCTGATGGTGTGTGAAGTTAGTGAGCCAAATGGAGTTGTTCTCCCACAAGAACCACTCGGCTGATTCTTCTTCAAAATAGCCTTCACCAGCATGCAGTGTTTCCTTGATTGAATTAGCTCTCACAGCAATATTTGCGTCTAGAGCCTTTGCATTGAGGGCTATCTGAAAACGGCTTTGGCGCTGAAGTTGTCTGTGAATGTGGAGTTGGTGGCATGTGAAACCCGCATGTGGAGCATTCGTTTGTGTGGGATGCTCTACCAGGTTCATTCCTCGATAATGCACTCAAAGGGCACTAAGCATAGAGTGTGAAAACTGAGTTTCCTTGAGAGCTGCTTGGAAGCCTGATGGTGTGTGAAGTTAGTGAGCCAAATGGAGTTGTTCTCCCACAAGAACCACTCGGCTGATTCTTCTTCAATATGCCCTTGACCAACATGCAGTGTTTCCTTGATTGAATTAGCTCTCACACCAATATTTGTGTCTAGAGCCTTTGCATTGAGGGTTATCTGAAAACGGCTGTGACGTTGAAGTTGCCTGTGAATGTGGAGTTGGTGGCATGTGAAACCCGCATGTGGAGCCTTCGTTTGCGTGGGATGCTCACCAAGCTTCATTTCAGTCCTAGGCACTCAAAGGGCACTAAGCATAGAGTGTGAAAACTGAGTTTCCTTGAGAGCTGCTTGGAAGCCTGATGGTGTGTGAAGTTAGTGAGCCAAATGGAGTTGTTTTCCCACAAGAACCACTCGGCTGATTCTTCTTCAATATGCCCTTCCCCAACATGCAGTGTTTCCTTGATTGAATTAGCTCTCACACCAATATTTGCGTCTAGAGCCTTTGCATTGAGGGCTATCTGAAAACGGCTATGCCGCTGAAGTTGCCTGTGAATGTGTGGTTGGTGGCATGTGAAACCCGCATGTGGAGCATTCGTTTGTGTGGGATGCTCTACCAGGTTCATTCCTCGATAATGCACTCAAAGGGCACTAAGCATAGAGTGTGAAAACTGAGTTTCCTTGAGAGCTGCTTGGAAGCCTGATGGTGTGTGAAGTTAGTGAGCCAAATGGAGTTGTTCTCCCACAAGAACCACTCGGCTGATTCTTCTTCAATATGCCCTTCCCCAACATGCAGTGTTTCCTTGATTGAATTAGCTCTCACACCAATATTTGCGTCTAGAGCCTTTGCATTGAGGGCTATCTGAAAACGGCTTTGGCCCTGAAGTTGCCTGTGAATGTGGAGTTGGTGGCATGTGAAACCCGCATGTGGAGCATTCGTTTGTGTGGGATGCTCTACCAAGTTCATTCCTAGATAATGCACTAAAAGGGCACTAAGCATAGAGTGTGAAAACTGAGTTTCCTTGAGAGCTGCTTGGAAGCCTGATGGTGTGTGAAGTTAGTGAGCCAAATGGAGTTGTTCTCCCACAAGAACCACTCTGCTGATTCTTCTTCAATATGCCCTTCCCCAACATGCAGTGTTTCCTTGATTGAATTAGCTCTCACACCAATATTTGCGTCTAGAGTCTTTCCATTGAAGGCTATCTGAAAACGGCTGTGGCGCTGACGTTGCCTGTGAATGTGGAGTTGGTGGCATGTGAAACCCGCATGTGGAGCCTTCATTTGCGTGGGATGCTCACCAAGCTTCATTTCAGTCCTAGGCACTCAAAGGGCACTAAGCATAGAGTGTGAAAACTGAGTTTCCTTGAGAGCTGCTTGGAAGCCTGATGGTGTGTGAAGTTAGTGAGCCAAATGGAGTTGTTCTCCCACAAGAACCACTCGGCTGATTCTTCTTCAATATGCCCTTCACCAACATGCAGTGTTTCCATGACTGAATTAGCTCTCACAGCAATATTTGCGTCTAGAGCCTTTGCATTGAGGGCTATCTGAAAACGGCTGTGGCGCTGAAGTTGCCTGTGAATGTGGAGTTAGTGGCATGTGAAACCCGCATATGGAACCTTCGTTGTGTGGGATGCTCACCAAGCTTCATTTCAGTCCTAGGCACTCAAAGGGCACTAAGCATAGAGTGTGAAAACTGAGTTTCCTTGAGAGCTGCTTGGAAGCCTGATGGTGTGTGAAGTTAGTGAGCCAAATGGAGTTGTTCTCCCACAAGAACCACTCGACTGATTCTTCTTCAATATGCCCTTCACCAACATGCAGTGTTTCCATGATTGAATTAGCTCTCACACCAATATTTGCGTCTAGAGCCTTTGCATTGAGGGCTATCTGAAAACGGCTGTGGCGCTGAAGTTGCCTGTGAATGTGGAGTTGGTGGCATGTGAAAACCGCATGTGGAGCCTTCATTTGCGTGGGATGCTCACCGAGCTTCATTTCAGTCCTAGGCACTCAAAGGGCACTAAGCATAGAGTGTGAAAACTGAGTTTCCTTGAGAGCTGCTTGGAAGCCTGATGGTGTGTGAAGTTGGTGAGCCAAATGGAGTTGTTCTCCCACAAGAACCACTCGGCTGATTCTTCTTCAATATGCCCTTCCCCAACATGCAGTATTTCCTTGATTGAATTAGCTCTCACACCAATATTTGCGTCTAGAGCCTTTGCATTGAGGGCTATCTGAAAACGGCTGTGGCGCTGAAGTTGCCTGTGAATGTGGGGTTGGTGGCATGTGAAACCCGCATGTGGAGCATTCGTTTGTGTGGGATGCTCTATCAGGTTCATTCCTCGATAATGTACTCAAGGGGCACTAAGCATAGAGTGTGAAAACTGAGTTTCCTTGAGAGCTGCTTGGAAACCTGATGGTGTGTGAAGTTAGTGAGCCAAATGGAGTTGTTCTCCCACAAGAACCACTCGGCTGATTCTTCTTCAATATGCCCTTCACCAACATGCAGTGTTTCCTTGATTGAATTAGCTCTCACACCAATATTTGCGTCTAGAGCCTTTGCATTGAGGGCTATCTGAAAACGGCTGTGGCGCTGAAGTTGTCTGTGAATGTGGAGTAGGTGGCATGTGAAACCCGCATGTGGAGCATTCGTTTGTGTGGGATGCTCACCAAGCTTCATTTCAGTCCTAGACACTCAAAGGGCACTAAGCCTAGAGTGTGAAAACTGAGTTTCCTTGAGAGCTGCTTGGAAGCCTGATGGTGTGTGAAATTAGTGAGCCAAATGGAGTTGTTCTCCCACAAGAACCACTCGGCTGATTCTTCTTCAATATGCCCTTCCCCAACATGCAGTGTTTCCTTGATTGAATTAGCTCTCACACCAATATTTGCGTCTAGGGCCTTTGCATTGAGGGCTATCTGAAAGTGGCTTTGGCGCTGAAGTTGTCTGTGAATGTGGAGTTGGTGGCATGTGAAACCCGCATGTGGAGCATTCGTTTGTGTGGGATGCTCTACCAGGTTCATTCCTCGATAATGCACTCAAAGGGCACTAAGCATAGAGTGTGAAAACTGAGTTTCCTTGAGAGCTGCTTGGAAGCCTCATGGTGTGTGACGTTAGTGAGCCAAATGGAGTTGTTCTCCCACAAGAACCACTCGGCTGATTCTTCTTCAATATGCCCTTCACCAACATGCAGTGTTTCCTTGATTGAATTAGCTCTCACACCAATATTTGCGTCTAGAGCCTTTGCATTGAGGGCTATCTGAAAACGGCTGTGGCGCTGAAGTTGCCTGTGAATGTGGAGTTGGTGGCATGTGAAACCCGCATGTGGAGCATTCGTTTGTGTGGGATGCTCACCAAGCTTCATTTCAGTCCTAGGCACTCTAAGGGCACTAAGTATAGAGTGTGATAACTGAGTTTCCTTGAGAGCTGCTTGGAAGCCTGATGGTGTGTGAAGTTAGTGAGCCAAATGGAGTTGTTCTCCCACAAGAACCACTCGGCTGATTCTTCTTCAATATGCCCTTCACCAACATGCAGTGTTTCCTTGATTGAATTAGCTCTCACACCAATATTTGCGTCTAGAGCCTTTGCATTGAGGGCTATCTGAAAACG
Source organism: Ochotona princeps (assembly GCF_030435755.1). NCBI lineage: Eukaryota > Metazoa > Chordata > Mammalia > Lagomorpha > Ochotonidae > Ochotona > Ochotona princeps. The sequence goes on along the minus strand of NW_026701252.1, from coordinate 49,959 downwards.
GCTGTGGCGCTGAAGTTGCCTGTGAATGTGGAGTTGGTGGCATGTGAAACCCGCATGTGGAGCCTTCGTTTGCGTGGGATGCTCACCAAGCTTCATTTCAGTCCTAGGCACTCAAAGGGCACTAAGCATAGAGTGTGAAAACTGAGTTTCCTTGAGAGCTGCTTGGAAGCCTGATGGTGTGTGAAGTTAGTGAGCCAAATGGAGTTGTTCTCCCACAAGAACCACTCGGCTGATTCTTCTTCAATATGCCCTTCACCAACATGCAGTGTTTCCATGACTGAATTAGCTCTCACAGCAATATTTGCGTCTAGAGCCTTTGCATTGAGGGCTATCTGAAAACGGCTGTGGCGCTGAAGTTGCCTGTGAATGTGGAGTTGGTGGCATGTGAAACCCGCATGTGGAACCTTCGTTGTGTGGGATGCTCACCAAGCTTCATTTCAGTCCTAGGCACTCAAAGGGCACTAAGCATAGAGTGTGAAAACTGAGTTTCCTTGAGAGCTGCTTGGAAGCCTGATGGTGTGTGAAGTTAGTGAGCCAAATGGAGTTGTTCTCCCACAAGAACCACTCGGCTGATTCTTCTTCAATATGCCCTTCCCCAACATGCAGTGTTTCCTTGATTGAATTAGCTCTCACACCAATATTTGCGTCTAGAGCCTTTGCATTGAGGGCTATCTGAAAACGGCTATGGCGCTGAAGTTGCCTGTGAATGTGGAGTTGGTGGCATGTGAAACCCGCATGTGGAGCATTCGTTTGTGTGGGATGCTCTACCAGGTTCATTCCTTGATAATGCACTCAAAGGGCACTAAGCATAGAGTGTGAAAACTGAGTTTCCTTGAGAGCTGCTTGGAAGCCTGATGGTGTGTGAAGTTAGTGAGCCAAATGGAGTTGTTCTCCCACAAGAACCACTCGGCTGATTCTTCTTCAATATAGCCTTCACCAGCATGCAGTGTTTCCTTGATTGAATTAGCTCTCACAGCAATATTTGCGTCTAGAGCCTTTGCATTGAGGGCTATCTGAAAACGGCTGTGGCGCTGAAGTTGCCTGTGAATGTGGGGTTGGTGGCATGTGAAACCCGCATGTGGAGCATTCGTTTTTGTGGGATGCTCTACCAGCTTCATTCCTCGATAATGCCCTCAAAGGGCACTAAGCATAGAGTGTGAAAACTGAGTTTCCTTGAGAGCTGCTTGGAAGCCTGATGGTGTGTCAAGTTAGTGAGCCAAATGGAGTTGTTCTCCCACAAGAACCACTCGGCTGATTCTTCTTCAATATAGCCTTCACCAACATGCAGTGTTTCCTTGATTGAATTAGCTCTCACACCAATCTTTGTGTCTAGAGCCTTTGCATTGAGGGCTATCTGAAAGCGGCTTTGGCGCTGAAGTTGTCTGTGAATGTAGAGTTGGTCGCATGTGAAACCCGCATGTGGAGCATTCGTTTGTGTGGGATGCTCTACCAGGTTCATTCCTCGATAATGCACTCAAAGGGCACTAATCATAGAGTGTGAAAACTGAGTTTCCTTGAGAGCTGCTTGGAAGCCTGATGGTGTGTGAAGTTAGTGAGCCAAATGGAGTTGTTCTCCCACAAGAACCACTCGGCTGATTCTTCTTCAATATGCCCTTCACCAACATGCAGTGTTTCCTTGATTGAATTAGCTCTCACACCAATATTTGCATCTAGAGCCTTTGCATTGAGGGCTATCTGAAAACGGCTGTGGCGCTGACGTTGCCTGTGAATGTGGAGTTGGTGGCATGTGAAACCCGCATGTGGAGCATTCGTTTGCGTGGGATGCTCACCAAGCTTCATTTCAGTCCTAGGCACTCAAAGGGCACTAAGCATAGAGTGTGAAAACTGAGTTTCCTTGAGAGCTGCTTGGAAGCCTGATGGTGTGTGAAGTTAGTGAGCCAAATGGAGTTGTTCTCCCACAAGAACCACTCGGCTGATTCTTCTTCAATATGCCCTTCACCAACATGCAGGGTTTCCTTGATTGAATTAGCTCTCACAGCAATATTTGCATCTAGAGCCTTTGCATTGAGGGCTATCTGAAAACGGCTGTGGCGCTGAAGTTGCCTGTGAATGTGGAGTTGGTGGCATGTGAAACCCGCATGTGGAGCATTCGTTTTTGTGGGATGCTCTACCAGGTTCATTCCTAGATAAAGCTATAAAAGGGCACTAAGCATAGAGTGTGAAAACTGAGTTTCCTTGAGAGCTGCTTGGAAGCCTGATGGTGTGTGAAGTTAGTGAGCCAAATGGAGTTGTTCTCCCACAAGAACCACTCGGCTGATTCTTCTTCAATATGCCCTTCACCAACATGCAGTGTTTCCTTGATTGAATTAGCTCTCACACCAATATTTGTGTCTAGAGCCTTTGCATTGAGGGTTATCTGAAAACGGCTGTGGCGCTGAATTTGCCTGTGAATGTGGAGTTGGTGGCATGTGAAACCCGCATGTGGAGCCTTCGTTTGCGTGGGATGCTCACCAAGCTTCATTTCAGTCCTAGGCACTCAAAGGGCACTAAGCATAGAGTGTGAAAACTGAGTTTCCTTGAGAGCTGCTTGGAAGCCTGATGGTGTGTGAAGTTAGTGAGCCAAATGGAGTTGTTCTCCCACAAGAACCACTCGGCTGATTCTTCTTCAATATGCCCTTCACCAACATGCAGTGTTTCCTTGATTGAATTAGCTCTCACACCAATATTTGCGTCTAGAGCCTTTGCATTGAGGGCTATCTGAAAACGGCTGTGGCGCTGACGTTGCCTATGAATGTGGAGTTGGTGTCATGTGAAACCCGCATGTGGAGCATTCGTTTGCGTGGGATGCTCACCAAGCTTCATTTCAGTCCTAGGCACTCAAAGGGCACTAAGCATAGAGTGTGAAAACTGAGTTTCCTTGAGAGCTGCTTGGAAGCCTGATGGTGTGTGAAGTTAGTGAGCCAAATGGAGTTGTTCTCCCACAAGAACCACTCGGCTGATTCTTCTTCAATATGCCCTTCACCAACATGCAGTGTTTCCATGACTGAATTAGCTCTCACAGCAATATTTGCGTCTAGAGCCTTTGCATTGAGGGCTATCTGAAAACGGCTGTGGCGCTGAAGTTGCCTGTGAATGTGGAGTTGGTGGCATGTGAAACCCGCATGTGGAACCTTCGTTGTGTGGGATGCTCACCAAGCTTCATTTCAGTCCTAGGCACTCAAAGGGCACTAAGCATAGAGTGTGAAAACTGAGTTTCCTTGAGAGCTGCTTGGAAGCCTGATGGTGTGTGAAGTTAGTGAGCCAAATGGAGTTGTTCTCCCACAAGAACCACTCGGCTGATTCTTCTTCAATATGCCCTTCCCCAACATGCAGTGTTTCCTTGATTGAATTAGCTCTCACACCAATATTTGCGTCTAGAGCCTTTGCATTGAGGGCTATCTGAAAACGGCTATGGCGCTGAAGTTGCCTGTGAATGTGGAGTTGGTGGCATGTGAAACCCGCATGTGGAGCATTCGTTTGTGTGGGATGCTCTACCAGGTTCATTCCTTGATAATGCACTCAAAGGGCACTAAGCATAGAGTGTGAAAACTGAGTTTCCTTGAGAGCTGCTTGGAAGCCTGATGGTGTGTGAAGTTAGTGAGCCAAATGGAGTTGTTCTCCCACAAGAACCACTCGGCTGATTCTTCTTCAATATAGCCTTCACCAGCATGCAGTGTTTCCTTGATTGAATTAGCTCTCACAGCAATATTTGCGTCTAGAGCCTTTGCATTGAGGGCTATCTGAAAACGGCTGTGGCGCTGAAGTTGCCTGTGAATGTGGGGTTGGTGGCATGTGAAACCCGCATGTGGAGCATTCGTTTTTGTGGGATGCTCTACCAGCTTCATTCCTCGATAATGCCCTCAAAGGGCACTAAGCATAGAGTGTGAAAACTGAGTTTCCTTGAGAGCTGCTTGGAAGCCTGATGGTGTGTGAAGTTAGTGAGCCAAATGGAGTTGTTCTCCCACAAGAACCACTCGGCTGATTCTTCTTCAATATAGCCTTCACCAACATGCAGTGTTTCCTTGATTGAATTAGCTCTCACACCAATCTTTGTGTCTAGAGCCTTTGCATTGAGGGCTATCTGAAAGCGGCTTTGGCGCTGAAGTTGTCTGTGAATGTAGAGTTGGTGGCATGTGAAACCCGCATGTGGAGCATTCGTTTGTGTGGGATGCTCTACCAGGTTCATTCCTCGATAATGCACTCAAAGGGCACTAATCATAGAGTGTGAAAACTGAGTTTCCTTGAGAGCTGCTTGGAAGCCTGATGGTGTGTGAAGTTAGTGAGCCAAATGGAGTTGTTCTCCCACAAGAACCACTCGGCTGATTCTTCTTCGATATGCCCTTCACCAACATGCAGTGTTTCCTTGATTGAATTAGCTCTCACACCAATATTTGCATCTAGAGCCTTTGCATTGAGGGCTATCTGAAAACGGCTGTGGCGCTGACGTTGCCTGTGAATGTGGAGTTGGTGGCATGTGAAACCCGCATGTGGAGCATTCGTTTGCGTGGGATGCTCACCAAGCTTCATTTCAGTCCTAGGCACTCAAAGGGCACTAAGCATAGAGTGTGAAAACTGAGTTTCCTTGAGAGCTGCTTGGAAGCCTGATGGTGTGTGAAGTTAGTGAGCCAAATGGAGTTGTTCTCCCACAAGAACCACTCGGCTGATTCTTCTTCAATATGCCCTTCACCAACATGCAGGGTTTCCTTGATTGAATTAGCTCTCACAGCAATATTTGCATCTAGAGCCTTTGCATTGAGGGCTATCTGAAAACGGCTGTGGCGCTGAAGTTGCCTGTGAATGTGGAGTTGGTGGCATGTGAAACCCGCATGTGGAGCATTCGTTTTTGTGGGATGCTCTACCAGGTTCATTCCTAGATAAAGCTATAAAAGGGCACTAAGCATAGAGTGTGAAAACTGAGTTTCCTTGAGAGCTGCTTGGAAGCCTGATGGTGTGTGAAGTTAGTGAGCCAAATGGAGTTGTTCTCCCACAAGAACCACTCGGCTGATTCTTCTTCAATATGCCCTTCACCAACATGCAGTGTTTCCTTGATTGAATTAGCTCTCACACCAATATTTGTGTCTAGAGCCTTTGCATTGAGGGTTATCTGAAAACGGCTGTGGCGCTGAATTTGCCTGTGAATGTGGAGTTGGTGGCATGTGAAACCCGCATGTGGAGCCTTCGTTTGCGTGGGATGCTCACCAAGCTTCATTTCAGTCCTAGGCACTCAAAGGGCACTAAGCATAGAGTGTGAAAACTGAGTTTCCTTGAGAGCTGCTTGGAAGCCTGATGGTGTGTGAAGTTAGTGAGCCAAATGGAGTTGTTCTCCCACAAGAACCACTCGGCTGATTCTTCTTCAATATGCCCTTCCCCAACATGCAGTGTTTCCTTGATTGAATTAGCTCTCACACCAATATTTGCGTCTAGAGCCTTTGCATTGAGGGCTATCTGAAAACGGCTGTGGCGCTGAAGTTGCCTGTGAATGTGGAGTTGGTGGCATGTGAAACCCGCATGTGGAGCATTCGTTTGTGTGGGATGCTCACCAAGCTTCATTTCAGTCCTAGGCACTCAAAGGGCACTAAGCATAGAGTGTGAAAACTGAGTTTCCTTGAGAGCTGCTTGGAAGCCTGATGGTGTGTGAAGTTAGTGAGCCAAATGGAGTTGTTCTCCCACAAGAACCACTCGGCTGACTCTTCTTCAATATAGCCTTCACCAGCATGCAGTGTTTCCTTGATTGAATTAGCTCTCACAGCAATATTTGCGTCTAGAGCCTTTGCATTGAGGGCTATCTGAAAACGGCTGTGTCGCTGAAGTTGCCTGTGAATGTGGGGTTGGTGGCATGTGAAACCCTCATGTGGAGCATTTGTTTGCGTGGGATGCTCTACCAGGTTCATTCCTCGATAATGCCCTCAAAGGGCACTAAGCATAGAGTGTGAAAACTGAGTTTCCTTGAGAGCTGCTTGGAAGCCTGATGGTGTGTGAAGTTAGTGAGCCAAATGGAGTTGTTCTCCCACAAGAACCACTCGGCTGATTCTTCTTCAATATGCCCTTGACCAACATGCAGTGTTTCCTTGATTGAATTAGCTCTCACACCAATCTTTGTGTCTAGAGCCTTTGCATTGAGGGCTATCTGAAAACGGCTGTGGCGCTGAAGTTGCCTGTGAATGTGGAGTTGGTGGCATGTGAAACCCGCATGTGGAGCATTCGTTTGTGTGGGATGCTCACCAAGCTTCATTTCAGTCCTAGGCACTCAAAGGGCACTAAGCATAGAGTGTGAAAACTGAGTTTCCTTGAGAGCTGCTTGGAAGCCTGATGGTGTGTGAAGTTAGTGAACCAAATGGAGTTGTTCTCCCACAAGAACCACTCACCTGATTCTTCTTCAATATAGCCTTCACCAACATGCAGTGTTTCCTTGATTGAATTAGCTCTCACACCAATATTTGCGTCTACAGCCTTTGCATTGAGGGCTATCTGAAAGCGGCTTTGGCGCTGAAGTTGTCTGTGAATGTGGAGTTGGTGGCATGTGAAACCCGCATGTGGAGCATTCGTTTGTGTGGGATGCTCTACCAGGTTCATTCCTCGATAATGCACTCAAAGCGCACTAAGCATAGAGTGTGAAAACTGAGTTTCCTTGAGAGCTGCTTGGAAGCCTGATGGTGTGTGAAGTTAGTGAGCCAAATGGAGTTGTTCTCCCACAAGAACCACTCGGCTGATTCTTCTTCAATATGCCCTTCACCAACATGCAGTGTTTCCTTGATTGAATTAGCTCTCACAGCAATGTTTGCATCTAGAGCCTTTGCATTGAGGGCTATCTGAAAACGGCTGTGGCGCTGAAGTTGCCTGTGAATGTGGAGTTGGTGGCATGTGAAACCCGCATGTGGAGCATTCGTTTTTGTGGGATGCTCTACCAGGTTCATTCCTAGATAAAGCTATAAAAGGGCACTAAGCATAGAGTGTGAAAACTGAGTTTCCTTGAGAGCTGCTTGGAAGCCTGATGGTGTGTGAAGTTAGTGAGCCAAATGGAGTTGTTCTCCCACAAGAACCACTCGGCTGATTCTTCTTCAATATGCCCTTCCCCAACATGCAGTGTTTCCTTGATTGAATTAGCTCTCACACCAATATTTGCGTCTAGAGCCTTTGCATTGAGGGCTATCTGAAAACGGCTATGCCGCTGAAGTTGCCTGTGAATGTGGGGTTGGTGGCATGTGAAACCCGCATGTGGAGCATTCGTTTGTGTGGGATGCTCTACCAGGTTCATTCCTCGATAATGCACTCAAAGGGCACTAAGCATAGAGTGTGAAAACTGAGTTTCCTTGAGAGCTGCTTGGAAGCCTGATGGTGTGTGAAGTTAGTGAGCCAAATGGAGTTGTTCTCCCACAAGAACCACTCGGCTGATTCTTCTTCAATATGCCCTTCCCCAACATGCAGTGTTTCCTTGATTGAATTAGCTCTCACACCAATATTTGCGTCTAGAGTCTTTCCATTGAAGGCTATCTGAAAACGGCTGTGGCGCTGACGTTGCCTGTGAATGTGGAGTTGGTGGCATGTGAAACCCGCATGTGGAGCCTTCATTTGCGTGGGATGCTCACCAAGCTTCATTTCAGTCCTAGGCACTCAAAGGGCACTAAGCATAGAGTGTGAAAACTGAGTTTCCTTGAGAGCTGCTTGGAAGCCTGATGGTGTGTGAAGTTAGTGAGCCAAATGGAGTTGTTCTCCCACAAGAACCACTTGGCTGATTCTTCTTCAATATGCCCTTCACCAACATGCAGTGTTTCCTTGATTGAATTAGCTCTCACACCAATATTTGCGTCTAGAGCCTTTGCATTGAGGGCTATCTGAAAGCGGCTTTGGCGCTGAAGTTGCCTGTGAATGTGGAGTTGGTGGCATGTGAAACCCGCATGTGGAGCATTCGTTTTTGTGGGATGCTCTACCAGGTTCATTCCTCGATAATGCCCTCAAAGGGCACTAAGCATAGAGTGTGAAAACTGAGTTTCCTTGAGAACTGCTTGGAAGCCTGATGGTGTGTGAAGTTAGTGAGCCAAATGGAGTTGTTCTCCCACAAGAACCACTCGGCTGATTCTTCTTCAATATGCCCTTCACCATCATGCAGTGTTTCCTTGATTGAATTAGCTCTCACACCAATATTTGCGTCTAGAGCCTTTGCATTGAGGGCTATCTGAAAACGGCTGTGGCGCTGAAGTTGCCTGTGAATGTGGAGTTGGTGGCATGTGAAACCCGCATGTGGAGCATTCGTTTGTGTGGGATGCTCACCAAGCTTCATTTCAGTCCTAGGCACTCAAAGGGCACTAAGCATAGAGTGTGAAAACTGAGTTTCCTTGAGAGCTGCTTGGAAGCCTGATGGTGTGTGAAGTTAGTGAGCCAAATGGAGTTGTTCTCCCACAAGAACCACTCGGCTGATTCTTCTTCAATATGCCCTTCCCCAACATGCAGTGTTTCCTTGATTGAATTAGCTCTCACACCAATATTTGCGTCTAGAGCCTTTGCATTGAGGGCTATCTGAAAACGGCTGTGGCGCTGAAGTTGCCTGTGAATGTGGAGTTGGTGGCATGTGAAACCCGCATGTGGAGCATTCGTTTGTGTGGGATGCTCACCAAGCTTCATTTCAGTCCTAGGCACTCAAAGGGCACTAAGCATAGAGTGTGAAAACTGAGTTTCCTTGAGAGCTGCTTGGAAGCCTGATGGTGTGTGAAGTTAGTGAGCCAAATGGAGTTGTTCTCCCACAAGAACCACTCGGCTGATTCTTCTTCAATATGCCCTTCACCAACATGCAGTGTTTCCTTGATTGAATTAGCTCTCACAATATATTTGCGTCTAGAACCTTTGCATTGAGGGCTATCTGAAAACGGCTGTGGCGCTGAAGTTGCCTGTGAATGTGGAGTTGGTGGCATGTGAAACCCGCATGTGGAGCATTCGTTTGCGTGGGATGCTCTACCAGGTTCATTCCTCGATAATGCACTCTAAGGGCACTAAGCATAGAGTGTGAAAACTGAGTTTCCTTGAGAGCTGCTTGGAAGCCTGATGGTGTGTGAAGTTAGTGAGCCAAATGGAGTTGTTCTCCCACAAGAACCACTCGGCTGATTCTTCTTCAATATGCCCTTCACCAACATGCAGTGTTTCCATGATTGAATTAGCTCTCACACCAATATTTGCGTCTAGAGCCTTTGCATTGAGGGCTATCTGAAAACGGCTGTGGCGTTGAAGTTCCCTGTGAATGTGGAGTTGGTGGCATGTGAAACCCGCATGTGGAGCATTCGTTTGTGTGGGATGCTCACCAAGCTTCATTTCAGTCCTAGGCACTCAAAGGGCACTAAGCCTAGAGTGTGAAAACTGAGTTTCCTTGAGAGCTGCTTGGAAGCCTGATGGTGTGTGAAGTTAGTGAGCCAAATGGAGTTGTTCTCCCACAAGAACCACTCGGCTGATTCTTCTTCAATATGCCCTTCACCAACATGCAGGGTTTCCTTGATTGAATTAGCTCTCACAGCAATATTTGCGTCTAGAGCCTTTGCATTGAGGGCTATCTGAAAACGGTTTTGGCGCTGAAGTTGCCTGTAAATGTGGGGTTGGTGGCATGTGAAACCCGCATGTGGAGCATTCGTTTGTGTGGGATGCTCTACCAGGTTCATTCCTCGATAATGCACTCAAAGGGCACTAAGCATAGAGTGTGAAAACTGAGTTTCCTTGAGAGCTGCTTGGAAGCCTGATGGTGTGTGAAGTTAGTGAGCCAAATGGAGTTGTTCTCCCACAACAACCACTCGGCTGATTCTTCTTCAATATGCCCTTGACCAACATGCAGTGTTTCCTTGATTGAATGAGCTCTCACAGCAATATTTGCGTCTAGAGCCTTTGCATTGAGGGCTATCTGAAAACGGCTGTGGCGCTGAAGTTGCCTGTGAATGTGGGGTTGGTGGCATGTGAAACCCGCATGTGGAGCATTCGTTTGTGTGGGATGCTCACCAAGCTTCATTTCAGTCCTAGGCACTCAAAGGGCACTAAGCATAGAGTGTGAAAACTGAGTTTCCTTGAGAGCTGCTTGGAAGCCTGATGGTGTGTGAAGTTAATGAGCCAAATGGAGTTGTTCTCCCACAAGAACCACTCGGCTGATTCTTCTTCAATATTCCGTTTCCCAACATGCAGTGTTTCCTTGATTGAATTAGCTCTCACACCAATATTTGCGTCTAGAGCCTTTGCATTGAGGGCTATCTGAAAACGGCTGTGGCGCTGAAGTTGCCTGTGAATGTGGAGTTGGTGGCATGTGAAACCCGCATGTGGAGCATTCGTTTGTGTGGGATGCTCACCAAGCTTCATTTCAGTCCTAGGCACTCAAAGAGCACTAAGCATAGAGTGTGAAAACTGAGTTTCCTTGAGAGCTGCTTGGAAGCCTGATGGTGTGTGAAGTTAGTGAGCCAAATGGAGTTGTTCTCCCACAAGAACCACTCGGCTGATTCTTCTTCAATATGCCCTTCACCAACATGCAGTGTTTCCTTGATTGAATTAGCTCTCACACCAATATTTGCGTCTAGAGCCTTTGCATTGAGGGCTATCTGAAAACGGCTGTGGCGCTGAAGTTGCCTGTGAATGTGGAGTTGGTGGCATGTGAAACCCGCATGTGGAGCATTCGTTTGTGTGGGATGCTCACCAAGCTTCATTTCACTCCTAGGCACTCTAAGGGCACTAAGCATAGAGTGTGATAACTGAGTTTCCTTCAGAGCTGCTTGGAAGCCAGATGGTGTGTGAAGTTCGTGAGCCAAATGGAGTTGTTCTCCCACAAGAACCACTCGGCTGATTCTTCTTCAATATGCCCTTCACCAACATGCAGTGTTTCCTTGATTGAATTAGCTCTCACACCAATATTTGCGTCTAGAGCCTTTGCATTGAGGGCTATCTGAAAACGGCTATGCCGCTGAAGTTGCCTGTGAATGTGGAGTTGGTGGCATGGGAAACCCGCATGTGGAGCATTCGTTTGTGTGGGATGCTCACCAAGCTTCATTTCAGTCCTAGGCACTCAAAGGGCACTAAGCATAGAGTGTGAAAACTGAGTTTCCTTGAGAGCTGCTTGGAAGCCTGATGGTGTGTGAAGTTAGTGAGCCAAATGGAGTTGTTCTCCCACAAGAACCACTCGGCTGATTCTTCTTCAATATTCCGTTCCCCAACATGCAGTGTTTCCTTGATTGAATTAGCTCTCACACCAATATTTGCGTCTAGAGCCTTTGCATTGAGGGCTATCTGAAAACGGCTATGCCGCTGAAGTTGCCTGTGAATGTGGAGTTGGTGGCATGTGAAACCCGTATGTGGAGCATTCGTTTGTGTGGGATGCTCTATCAGGCTCATTCCTCGATAATGCACTCAAAGGGCACTAAGCCTAGAGTGTGAAAACTGAGTTTCCTTGAGAGCTGCTTGGAAGCCTGATGGTGTGTGAAGCTAGTGAGCCAAATGGAGTTGTTCTCCCACAAGAACCACACGGCTGATTCTTCTTCAATATGCCCTTCCCCAACATGCAGTGTTTCCATGATTGAATTAGCTCTCACACCAATATTTGCGTCTAGAGCCTTTGCATTGAGGGCTATCTGAAAACGGCTGTGGCGCTGAAGTTGCCTGTGAATGTGGAGTTGGTGGCATGTGAAACCCGCATGTGGAGCATTCGTTTGTGTGGGATGCTCACCAAGCTTCATTTCAGTCCTAGGCACTCAAAGAACACTAAGCCTAGAGTGTGAAAACTGAGTTTCCTTGAGAGCTGCTTGGAAGCCTGATGGTGTGTGAAGTTAGTGAGCCAAATGGAGTTGTTCTCCCACAAGAACCACTCGGCTGATTCTTCTTCAATATGCCCTTCCCCAACATGCAGTGTTTCCTTGATTGAATTAGCTCTCACACCAATATTTGCGTCTAGAGCCTTTGCATTGAGGGCTATCTGAAAGCGGCTGTGGCGCTGAAGTTGCCTGTGAATGTGGAGTTGGTGGCATGTGAAACCCGCATGTGGAGCATTCGTTTGTGTGGGATGCTCACCAAGCTTCATTTCAGTCCTAGGCCCTCAAGGGGCACTAAGCATAGAGTGTGAAAACTGAGTTTCCTTGAGAGCTGCTTGGAAGCCTGATGGTGTGTGAAGTTAGTGAGCCAAATGGAGTTGTTCTCCCACAAGAACCACTCGGCTGATTCTTCTTCAATATGCCCTTCCCCAACATGCAGTGTTTCCTTGATTGAATTAGCTCTCACACCAATATTTGCGTCTAGAGCCTTTGCATTGAGGGCTATCTGAAAACGGCTGTGGCGCTGAAGTTGCCTGTGAATGTGGAGTTGATGGCATGTGAAACCCGCATGTGGAGCATTCGTTTGTGTGGGATGCTCACCAAGCTTCATTTCAGTCCTAGGCACTCAAAGGGCACTAAGCATAGAGTGTGAAACCTGAGTTTCCTTGAGAGCTGCTTGGAAGCCTGATGGTGTGTGAAGTTAGTGAGCCAAATGGAGTTGTTCTCCCACAAGAACCACTCGGCTGATTCTTCTTCAATATGCCCTTCACCAACATGCAGTGTTTCCTTGATTGAATTAGCTCTCACACCAATATTTGCGTCTAGAGCCTTTGCATTGAGGGCTATCTGAAAACGGCTGTGGCGCTGAAGTTGCCTGTGAATGTGGAGTTGGTGGCATGTGAAACCCGCATGTGGAGCATTCGTTTGTGTGGGATGCTCTACCAGGTTCATTCCTCGATAATGCACTCAAAGGGCACTAAGCATAGAGTGTGAAAACTGAGTTTCGTTGAGAGCTGCTTGGAAGCCTGATGGTGTGTGACGTTAGTGAGCCAAATGGAGTTGTTCTCCCACAAGAACCACTCGGCTGATTCTTCTTCAATATGCCCTTCACCAACATGCAGTGTTTCCTTGATTGAATTAGCTCTCACACCAATATTTGCGTCTAGAGCCTTTGCATTGAGGGCTATCTGAAAACGGCTTTGGCGCTGAAGTTGCCTGTGAATGTGGAGTTGGTGGCATGGGAAACCCGCATGTGGAGCATTCGTTTGTGTGGGATGCTCACCAAGCTTCATTTCAGTCCTAGGCACTCAAAGGGCACTAAGCATAGAGTGTGAAAACTGAGTTTCCTTGAGAGCTGCTTGGAAGCCTGATGGTGTGTGAAGTTAGTGAGCCAAATGGAGTTGTTCTCCCACAAGAACCACTCGGCTGATTCTTCTTCAATATTCCGTTCCCCAACATGCAGTGTTTCCTTGATTGAATTAGCTCTCACACCAATATTTGCGTCTAGAGCCTTTGCATTGAGGGCTATCTGAAAACGGCTATGCCGCTGAAGTTGCCTGTGAATGTGGAGTTGGTGGCATGTGAAACCCGCATGTGGAACATTCGTTTGTGTGGGATGCTCTATCAGGCTCATTCCTCGATAATGCACTCAAAGGGCACTAAGCCTAGAGTGTGAAAACTGAGTTTCCTTGAGAGCTGCTTGGAAGCCTGATGGTGTGTGAAGCTAGTGAGCCAAATGGAGTTGTTCTCCCACAAGAACCACTCGGCTGATTCTTCTTCAATATGCCCTTCCCCAACCTGCAGTGTTTCCTTGATTGAATTAGCTCTCACACCAATATTTGCGTCTAGAGCCTTTGCATTGAGGGCTATCTGAAAACGGCTGTGGCGCTGAAGTTGCCTGTGAATGTGGAGTTGGTGGCATGTGAAACCCGCATGTGGAGCATTCGTTTGTGTGGGATGCTCACCAAGCTTCATTTCAGTCCTAGGCCCTCAAGGGGCACTAAGCATAGAGTGTGAAAACTGAGTTTCCTTGAGAGCTGCTTGGAAGCCTGATGGTGTGTGAAGTTAGTGAGCCAAATGGAGTTGTTCTCCCACAAGAACCACTCGGCTGATTCTTCTTCAATATTCCGTTCCCCAACATGCAGTGTTTCCTTGATTGAATTAGCTCTCACACCAATATTTGCGTCTAGAGCCTTTGCATTGAGGGCTATCTGAAAACGGCTGTGGCGCTGAAGTTGCCTGTGAATGTGGAGTTGGTGGCATGTGAAACCCGCATGTGGAGCATTCGTTTGTGTGGGATGCTCACCAAGCTTCATTTCACTCCTAGGCACTCTAAGGGCACTAAGCATAGAGTGTGATAACTGAGTTTCCTTCAGAGCTGCTTGGAAGCCAGATGGTGTGTGAAGTTCGTGAGCCAAATGGAGTTGTTCTCCCACAAGAACCACTCGGCTGATTCTTCTTCAATATGCCCTTCACCAACATGCAGTGTTTCCTTGATTGAATTAGCTCTCACACCAATATTTGCGTCTAGAGCCTTTGCATTGAGGGCTATCTGAAAACGGCTTTGGCGCTGAAGTTGCCTGTGAATGTGGAGTTGGTGGCATGGGAAACCCGCATGTGGAGCATTCGTTTGTGTGGGATGCTCACCAAGCTTCATTTCAGTCCTAGGCACTCAAAGGGCACTAAGCATAGAGTGTGAAAACTGAGTTTCCTTGAGAGCTGCTTGGAAGCCTGATGGTGTGTGAAGTTAGTGAGCCAAATGGAGTTGTTCTCCCACAAGAACCACTCGGCTGATTCTTCTTCAATATTCCGTTCCCCAACATGCAGTGTTTCCTTGATTGAATTAGCTCTCACACCAATATTTGCGTCTAGAGCCTTTGCATTGAGGGCTATCTGAAAACGGCTATGCCGCTGAAGTTGCCTGTGAATGTGGAGTTGGTGGCATGTGAAACCCGTATGTGGAGCATTCGTTTGTGTGGGATGCTCTATCAGGCTCATTCCTCGATAATGCACTCAAAGGGCACTAAGCCTAGAGTGTGAAAACTGAGTTTCCTTGAGAGCTGCTTGGAAGCCTGATGGTGTGTGAAGCTAGTGAGCCAAATGGAGTTGTTCTCCCACAAGAACCACACGGCTGATTCTTCTTCAATATGCCCTTCCCCAACATGCAGTGTTTCCATGATTGAATTAGCTCTCACACCAATATTTGCGTCTAGAGCCTTTGCATTGAGGGCTATCTGAAAACGGCTGTGGCGCTGAAGTTGCCTGTGAATGTGGAGTTGGTGGCATGTGAAACCCGCATGTGGAGCATTCGTTTGTGTGGGATGCTCACCAAGCTTCATTTCAGTCCTAGGCACTCAAAGAACACTAAGCCTAGAGTGTGAAAACTGAGTTTCCTTGAGAGCTGCTTGGAAGCCTGATGGTGTGTGAAGTTAGTGAGCCAAATGGAGTTGTTCTCCCACAAGAACCACTCGGCTGATTCTTCTTCAATATGCCCTTCCCCAACATGCAGTGTTTCCTTGATTGAATTAGCTCTCACACCAATATTTGCGTCTAGAGCCTTTGCATTGAGGGCTATCTGAAAGCGGCTGTGGCGCTGAAGTTGCCTGTGAATGTGGAGTTGGTGGCATGTGAAACCCGCATGTGGAGCATTCGTTTGTGTGGGATGCTCACCAAGCTTCATTTCAGTCCTAGGCCCTCAAGGGGCACTAAGCATAGAGTGTGAAAACTGAGTTTCCTTGAGAGCTGCTTGGAAGCCTGATGGTGTGTGAAGTTAGTGAGCCAAATGGAGTTGTTCTCCCACAAGAACCACTCGGCTGATTCTTCTTCAATATGCCCTTCCCCAACATGCAGTGTTTCCTTGATTGAATTAGCTCTCACACCAATATTTGCGTCTAGAGCCTTTGCATTGAGGGCTATCTGAAAACGGCTGTGGCGCTGAAGTTGCCTGTGAATGTGGAGTTGATGGCATGTGAAACCCGCATGTGGAGCATTCGTTTGTGTGGGATGCTCACCAAGCTTCATTTCAGTCCTAGGCACTCAAAGGGCACTAAGCATAGAGTGTGAAAACTGAGTTTCCTTGAGAGCTGCTTGGAAGCCTGATGGTGTGTGAAGTTAGTGAGCCAAATGGAGTTGTTCTCCCACAAGAACCACTCGGCTGATTCTTCTTCAATATGCCCTTCACCAACATGCAGTGTTTCCTTGATTGAATTAGCTCTCACACCAATATTTGCGTCTAGAGCCTTTGCATTGAGGGCTATCTGAAAACGGCTGTGGCGCTGAAGTTGCCTGTGAATGTGGAGTTGGTGGCATGTGAAACCCGCATGTGGAGCATTCGTTTGTGTGGGATGCTCTACCAGGTTCATTCCTCGATAATGCACTCAAAGGGCACTAAGCATAGAGTGTGAAAACTGAGTTTCGTTGAGAGCTGCTTGGAAGCCTGATGGTGTGTGACGTTAGTGAGCCAAATGGAGTTGTTCTCCCACAAGAACCACTCGGCTGATTCTTCTTCAATATGCCCTTCCCCAACATGCAGTGTTTTCTTGATTGAATTAGCTCTCACACCAATATTTTCGTCTAGAACCTTTGCATTGAGGGCTATCTGAAAACGGCTGTGGGGCTGAAGTTGCCTGTGAATGTGGAGTTGGTGGCATGTGAAACCCGCATGTGGAGCATTCGTTTGTGTGGGATGCTCACCAAGCTTCATTTCAGTCCTAGGCACTCAAGCGGCACTAAGCATAGAGTGTGAAAACTGAGTTTCCTTGAGAGCTGCTTGGAAGCCTGATGGTGTGTGAAGTTAGTGAGCCAAATGGAGTTGTTCTCCCACAAGAACCACTCGGCTGATTCTTCTTCAATATGCCCTTCACCAGCATGCAGTGTTTCCTTGATTGAATTAGCTCTCACACCAATATTTGCGTCTAGAGCCTTTGCATTGAGGGCTATCTGACAACGGCTGTGGCGCTGAAGTTGCCTGTGAATGTGGAGTTGGTGGCATGTGAAACCCGCATGTGGAGCATTCGTTTGTGTGGGATGCTCACCAAGCTTCATTTCAGTCCTAGGCACTCAAAGAGCACTAAGCATAGAGTGTGAAAACTGAGTTTCCTTGAGAGCTGCTTGGAAGCCTGATGGTGTGTGAAGTT
The DNA here is from genome assembly GCF_030435755.1 of Ochotona princeps. Lineage (NCBI taxonomy): Eukaryota > Metazoa > Chordata > Mammalia > Lagomorpha > Ochotonidae > Ochotona > Ochotona princeps. The sequence continues at coordinate 33,065 of NW_026701252.1, read as the reverse complement.
AGTGAGCCAAATGGAGTTGTTCTCCCACAAGAACCACTCGGCTGATTCTTCTTCAATATGCCCTTCACCAACATGCAGTGTTTCCTTGATTGAATTAGCTCTCACACCAATATTTGCGTCTAGAGCCTTTGCATTGAGGGCTATCTGAAAACGACTGTGGCGCTGAAGTTGCCTGTGAATGTGGAGTTGGTGGCATGTGAAACCCGCATGTGGAGCATTCGTTTGTGTGGGATGCTCACCAAGCTTCATTTCAGTCCTAGGCACTCTAAGGGCACTAAGCATAGAGTGTGATAACTGAGTTTCCTTGAGAGCTGCTTGGAAGCCTGATGGTGTGTGAAGTTAGTGAGCCAAATGGAGTTGTTCTCCCACAAGAACCACTCGGCTGATTCTTCTTCAATATGCCCTTCACCAACATGCAGTGTTTCCTTGATTGAATTAGCTCTCACAGCAATATTTGCGTCTAGAGCCTTTGCATTGAGGGCTATCTGAAAGTGGCTTTGGCGCTGAAGTTGTCTGTGAATGTGGAGTTGGTGGCATGTGAAACCCGCATGTGGAGCATTCGTTTGTGTGGGATGCTCACCAAGCTTCATTTCAGTCCTAGGCACTCAAAGGGCACTAAGCATAGAGTGTGAAAACTGAGTTTCCTTGAGAGATGCTTGGAAGCCTGATGGTGTGTGAAGTTAGTGAGCCAAATGGAGTTGTTCTCCCACAAGAACCACTCGGCTGATTCTTCTTCAATATGCCCTTCACCAACATGCAGTGTTTCCTTGATTGAATTAGCTCTCACACCAATATTTGCGTCTAGAGCCTTTGCATTGAGGGCTATCTGAAAGTGGCTTTGGCGCTGAAGTTGTCTGTGAATGTGGAGTTGGTGGCATGTGAAACCCGCATGTGGAGCATTCGTTTGTGTGGGATGCTCTACCAGGTTCATTCCTCGATAATGCACTCAAAGGGCACTAAGCATAGAGTGTGAAAACTGAGTTTCCTTGAGAGCTGCTTGGAAGCCTGATGGTGTGTGACGTTAGTGAGCCAAATGGAGTTGTTCTCCCACAAGAACCACTCGGCTGATTCTTCTTCAATATGCCCTTCCCCAACATGCAGTGTTTTCTTGATTGAATTAGCTCTCACACCAATATTTTCGTCTAGAACCTTTGCATTGAGGGCTATCTGAAAACGGCTGTGGGGCTGAAGTTGCCTGTGAATGTGGAGTTGGTGGCATGTGAAACCCGCATGTGGAGCATTCGTTTGTGTGGGATGCTCACCAAGCTTCATTTCAGTCCTAGGCACTCAAGCGGCACTAAGCATAGAGTGTGAAAACTGAGTTTCCTTGAGAGCTGCTTGGAAGCCTGATGGTGTGTGAAGTTAGTGAGCCAAATGGAGTTGTTCTCCCACAAGAACCACTCGGCTGATTCTTCTTCAATATGCCCTTCACCAGCATGCAGTGTTTCCTTGATTGAATTAGCTCTCACACCAATATTTGCGTCTAGAGCCTTTGCATTGAGGGCTATCTGACAACGGCTGTGGCGCTGAAGTTGCCTGTGAATGTGGAGTTGGTGGCATGTGAAACCCGCATGTGGAGCATTCGTTTGTGTGGGATGCTCACCAAGCTTCATTTCAGTCCTAGGCACTCAAAGAGCACTAAGCATAGAGTGTGAAAACTGAGTTTCCTTGAGAGCTGCTTGGAAGCCTGATGGTGTGTGAAGTTAGTGAGCCAAATGGAGTTGTTCTCCCACAAGAACCACTCGGCTGATTCTTCTTCAATATGCCCTTCACCAACATGCAGTGTTTCCTTGATTGAATTAGCTCTCACACCAATATTTGCGTCTAGAGCCTTTGCATTGAGGGCTATCTGAAAACGACTGTGGCGCTGAAGTTGCCTGTGAATGTGGAGTTGGTGGCATGTGAAACCCGCATGTGGAGCATTCGTTTGTGTGGGATGCTCACCAAGCTTCATTTCAGTCCTAGGCACTCTAAGGGCACTAAGCATAGAGTGTGATAACTGAGTTTCCTTGAGAGCTGCTTGGAAGCCTGATGGTGTGTGAAGTTAGTGAGCCAAATGGAGTTGTTCTCCCACAAGAACCACTCGGCTGATTCTTCTTCAATATGCCCTTCACCAACATGCAGTGTTTCCTTGATTGAATTAGCTCTCACAGCAATATTTGCGTCTAGAGCCTTTGCATTGAGGGCTATCTGAAAGTGGCTTTGGCGCTGAAGTTGTCTGTGAATGTGGAGTTGGTGGCATGTGAAACCCGCATGTGGAGCATTCGTTTGTGTGGGATGCTCACCAAGCTTCATTTCAGTCCTAGGCACTCAAAGGGCACTAAGCATAGAGTGTGAAAACTGAGTTTCCTTGAGAGATGCTTGGAAGCCTGATGGTGTGTGAAGTTAGTGAGCCAAATGGAGTTGTTCTCCCACAAGAACCACTCGGCTGATTCTTCTTCAATATGCCCTTCACCAACATGCAGTGTTTCCTTGATTGAATTAGCTCTCACACCAATATTTGCGTCTAGAGCCTTTGCATTGAGGGCTATCTGAAAGTGGCTTTGGCGCTGAAGTTGTCTGTGAATGTGGAGTTGGTGGCATGTGAAACCCGCATGTGGAGCATTCGTTTGTGTGGGATGCTCTACCAGGTTCATTCCTCGATAATGCACTCAAAGGGCACTAAGCATAGAGTGTGAAAACTGAGTTTCCTTGAGAGCTGCTTGGAAGCCTGATGGTGTGTGACGTTAGTGAGCCAAATGGAGTTGTTCTCCCACAAGAACCACTCGGCTGATTCTTCTTCAATATGCCCTTCCCCAACATGCAGTGTTTTCTTGATTGAATTAGCTCTCACACCAATATTTTTGTCTAGAACCTTTGCATTGAGGGCTATCTGAAAACGGCTGTGGGGCTGAAGTTGCCTGTGAATGTGGAGTTGGTGGCATGTGAAACCCGCATGTGGAGCATTCGTTTGTGTGGGATGCTCACCAAGCTTCATTTCAGTCCTAGGCACTCAAGCGGCACTAAGCATAGAGTGTGAAAACTGAGTTTCCTTGAGAGCTGCTTGGAAGCCTGATGGTGTGTGAAGTTAGTGAGCCAAATGGAGTTGTTCTCCCACAAGAACCACTCGGCTGATTCTTCTTCAATATGCCCTTCACCAACATGCAGTGTTTCCTTGATTGAATTAGCTCTCACACCAATATTTGCGTCTAGAGCCTTTGCATTGAGGGCTATCTGACAACGGCTGTGGCGCTGAAGTTGCCTGTGAATGTGGAGTTGGTGGCATGTGAAACCCGCATGTGGAGCATTCGTTTGTGTGGGATGCTCACCAAGCTTCATTTCAGTCCTAGGCACTCAAAGAGAACTAAGCATAGAGTGTGAAAACTGAGTTTCCTTGAGAGCTGCTTGGAAGCCTGATTGTGTGTGAAGTTAGTGAGCCAAATGGAGTTGTTCTCCCACAAGAACCACTCGGCTGATTCTTCTTCAATATGCCCTTCACCAACATGCAGTGTTTCCTTGATTGAATTAGCTCTCACACCAATATTTGCGTCTAGAGCCTTTGCATTGAGGGCTATCTGAAAACGGCTGTGGCGCTGAAGTTGCCTGTGAATGTGGAGTTGGTGGCATGTGAAACCCGCATGTGGAGCATTCGTTTGTGTGGGATGCTCACCAAGCTTCATTTCAGTCCTAGGCACTCAAAGAGCACTAAGCATAGAGTGTGAAAACTGAGTTTCCTTGAGAGCTGCTTGGAAGCCTGATGGTGTGTGAAGTTAGTGAGCCAAATGGAGTTGTTCTCCCACAAGAACCACTCGGCTGATTCTTCTTCAATATGCCCTTCACCAACATGCAGTGTTTCCTTGATTGAATTAGCTCTCACACCAATATTTGCGTCTAGAGCCTTTGCATTGAGGGCTATCTGAAAACGGCTGTGGCGCTGAAGTTGCCTGTGAATGTGGAGTTGGTGGCATGTGAAACCCGCATGTGGAGCATTCGTTTGTGTGGGATGCTCACCAAGCTTCATTTCAGTCCTAGGCACTCTAAGGGCACTAAGCATAGAGTGTGATAACTGAGTTTCCTTGAGAGCTGCTTGGAAGCCTGATGGTGTGTGAAGTTAGTGAGCCAAATGGAGTTGTTCTCCCACAAGAACCACTCGGCTGATTCTTCTTCAATATGCCCTTCACCAACATGCAGTGTTTCCTTGATTGAATTAGCTCTCACAGCAATATTTGCGTCTAGAGCCTTTGCATTGAGGGCTATCTGAAAACGGCTTTGGCGCTGAAGTTGCCTGTGAATGTGGAGTTGGTGGCATGTGAAACCCGCATGTGGAGCATTCGTTTGTGTGGGATGCTCTACCAGGTTCATTCCTCGATAATGCACTCAAAGGGCACTAAGCATAGAGTGTGAAAACTGAGTTTCCTTGAGAGCTGCTTGGAAGCCTGATGGTGTGTGACGTTAGTGAGCCAAATGGAGTTGTTCTCCCACAAGAACCACTCGGCTGATTCTTCTTCAATATGCCCTTCCCCAACATGCAGTGTTTTCTTGATTGAATTAGCTCTCACACCAATATTTTCGTCTAGAACCTTTGCATTGAGGGCTATCTGAAAACGGCTGTGGGGCTGAAGTTGCCTGTGAATGTGGAGTTGGTGGCATGTGAAACCCGCATGTGGAGCATTCGTTTGTGTGGGATGCTCACCAAGCTTCATTTCAGTCCTAGGCACTCAAGCGGCACTAAGCATAGAGTGTGAAAACTGAGTTTCCTTGAGAGCTGCTTGGAAGCCTGATGGTGTGTGAAGTTAGTGAGCCAAATGGAGTTGTTCTCCCACAAGAACCACTCGGCTGATTCTTCTTCAATATGCCCTTCACCAGCATGCAGTGTTTCCTTGATTGAATTAGCTCTCACACCAATATTTGCGTCTAGAGCCTTTGCATTGAGGGCTATCTGACAACGGCTGTGGCGCTGAAGTTGCCTGTGAATGTGGAGTTGGTGGCATGTGAAACCCGCATGTGGAGCATTCGTTTGTGTGGGATGCTCACCAAGCTTCATTTCAGTCCTAGGCACTCAAAGAGCACTAAGCATAGAGTGTGAAAACTGAGTTTCCTTGAGAGCTGCTTGGAAGCCTGATGGTGTGTGAAGTTAGTGAGCCAAATGGAGTTGTTCTCCCACAAGAACCACTCGGCTGATTCTTCTTCAATATGCCCTTCACCAACATGCAGTGTTTCCTTGATTGAATTAGCTCTCACACCAATATTTGCGTCTAGAGCCTTTGCATTGAGGGCTATCTGAAAACGACTGTGGCGCTGAAGTTGCCTGTGAATGTGGAGTTGGTGGCATGTGAAACCCGCATGTGGAGCATTCGTTTGTGTGGGATGCTCACCAAGCTTCATTTCAGTCCTAGGCACTCTAAGGGCACTAAGCATAGAGTGTGATAACTGAGTTTCCTTGAGAGCTGCTTGGAAGCCTGATGGTGTGTGAAGTTAGTGAGCCAAATGGAGTTGTTCTCCCACAAGAACCACTCGGCTGATTCTTCTTCAATATGCCCTTCACCAACATGCAGTGTTTCCTTGATTGAATTAGCTCTCACAGCAATATTTGCGTCTAGAGCCTTTGCATTGAGGGCTATCTGAAAGTGGCTTTGGCGCTGAAGTTGTCTGTGAATGTGGAGTTGGTGGCATGTGAAACCCGCATGTGGAGCATTCGTTTGTGTGGGATGCTCACCAAGCTTCATTTCAGTCCTAGGCACTCAAAGGGCACTAAGCATAGAGTGTGAAAACTGAGTTTCCTTGAGAGATGCTTGGAAGCCTGATGGTGTGTGAAGTTAGTGAGCCAAATGGAGTTGTTCTCCCACAAGAACCACTCGGCTGATTCTTCTTCAATATGCCCTTCACCAACATGCAGTGTTTCCTTGATTGAATTAGCTCTCACACCAATATTTGCGTCTAGAGCCTTTGCATTGAGGGCTATCTGAAAGTGGCTTTGGCGCTGAAGTTGTCTGTGAATGTGGAGTTGGTGGCATGTGAAACCCGCATGTGGAGCATTCGTTTGTGTGGGATGCTCTACCAGGTTCATTCCTCGATAATGCACTCAAAGGGCACTAAGCATAGAGTGTGAAAACTGAGTTTCCTTGAGAGCTGCTTGGAAGCCTGATGGTGTGTGACGTTAGTGAGCCAAATGGAGTTGTTCTCCCACAAGAACCACTCGGCTGATTCTTCTTCAATATGCCCTTCCCCAACATGCAGTGTTTTCTTGATTGAATTAGCTCTCACACCAATATTTTTGTCTAGAACCTTTGCATTGAGGGCTATCTGAAAACGGCTGTGGGGCTGAAGTTGCCTGTGAATGTGGAGTTGGTGGCATGTGAAACCCGCATGTGGAGCATTCGTTTGTGTGGGATGCTCACCAAGCTTCATTTCAGTCCTAGGCACTCAAGCGGCACTAAGCATAGAGTGTGAAAACTGAGTTTCCTTGAGAGCTGCTTGGAAGCCTGATGGTGTGTGAAGTTAGTGAGCCAAATGGAGTTGTTCTCCCACAAGAACCACTCGGCTGATTCTTCTTCAATATGCCCTTCACCAACATGCAGTGTTTCCTTGATTGAATTAGCTCTCACACCAATATTTGCGTCTAGAGCCTTTGCATTGAGGGCTATCTGACAACGGCTGTGGCGCTGAAGTTGCCTGTGAATGTGGAGTTGGTGGCATGTGAAACCCGCATGTGGAGCATTCGTTTGTGTGGGATGCTCACCAAGCTTCATTTCAGTCCTAGGCACTCAAAGAGAACTAAGCATAGAGTGTGAAAACTGAGTTTCCTTGAGAGCTGCTTGGAAGCCTGATTGTGTGTGAAGTTAGTGAGCCAAATGGAGTTGTTCTCCCACAAGAACCACTCGGCTGATTCTTCTTCAATATGCCCTTCACCAACATGCAGTGTTTCCTTGATTGAATTAGCTCTCACACCAATATTTGCGTCTAGAGCCTTTGCATTGAGGGCTATCTGAAAACGGCTGTGGCGCTGAAGTTGCCTGTGAATGTGGAGTTGGTGGCATGTGAAACCCGCATGTGGAGCATTCGTTTGTGTGGGATGCTCACCAAGCTTCATTTCAGTCCTAGGCACTCAAAGAGCACTAAGCATAGAGTGTGAAAACTGAGTTTCCTTGAGAGCTGCTTGGAAGCCTGATGGTGTGTGAAGTTAGTGAGCCAAATGGAGTTGTTCTCCCACAAGAACCACTCGGCTGATTCTTCTTCAATATGCCCTTCACCAACATGCAGTGTTTCCTTGATTGAATTAGCTCTCACACCAATATTTGCGTCTAGAGCCTTTGCATTGAGGGCTATCTGAAAACGGCTGTGGCGCTGAAGTTGCCTGTGAATGTGGAGTTGGTGGCATGTGAAACCCGCATGTGGAGCATTCGTTTGTGTGGGATGCTCACCAAGCTTCATTTCAGTCCTAGGCACTCTAAGGGCACTAAGCATAGAGTGTGATAACTGAGTTTCCTTGAGAGCTGCTTGGAAGCCTGATGGTGTGTGAAGTTAGTGAGCCAAATGGAGTTGTTCTCCCACAAGAACCACTCGGCTGATTCTTCTTCAATATGCCCTTCACCAACATGCAGTGTTTCCTTGATTGAATTAGCTCTCACAGCAATATTTGCGTCTAGAGCCTTTGCATTGAGGGCTATCTGAAAGTGGCTTTGGCGCTGAAGTTGTCTGTGAATGTGGAGTTGGTGGCATGTGAAACCCGCATGTGGAGCATTCGTTTGTGTGGGATGCTCACCAAGCTTCATTTCAGTCCTAGGCACTCAAAGGGCACTAAGCATAGAGTGTGAAAACTGAGTTTCCTTGAGAGATGCTTGGAAGCCTGATGGTGTGTGAAGTTAGTGAGCCAAATGGAGTTGTTCTCCCACAAGAACCACTCGGCTGATTCTTCTTCAATATGCCCTTCACCAACATGCAGTGTTTCCTTGATTGAATTAGCTCTCACACCAATATTTGCGTCTAGAGCCTTTGCATTGAGGGCTATCTGAAAGTGGCTTTGGCGCTGAAGTTGTCTGTGAATGTGGAGTTGGTGGCATGTGAAACCCGCATGTGGAGCATTCGTTTGTGTGGGATGCTCTACCAGGTTCATTCCTCGATAATGCACTCAAAGGGCACTAAGCATAGAGTGTGAAAACTGAGTTTCCTTGAGAGCTGCTTGGAAGCCTGATGGTGTGTGACGTTAGTGAGCCAAATGGAGTTGTTCTCCCACAAGAACCATTCGGCTGATTCTTCTTCAATATGCCCTTCCCCAACATGCAGTGTTTTCTTGATTGAATTAGCTCTCACACCAATATTTTTGTCTAGAACCTTTGCATTGAGGGCTATCTGAAAACGGCTGTGGGGCTGAAGTTGCCTGTGAATGTGGAGTTGGTGGCATGTGAAACCCGCATGTGGAGCATTCGTTTGTGTGGGATGCTCACCAAGCTTCATTTCAGTCCTAGGCACTCAAGCGGCACTAAGCATAGAGTGTGAAAACTGAGTTTCCTTGAGAGCTGCTTGGAAGCCTGATGGTGTGTGAAGTTAGTGAGCCAAATGGAGTTGTTCTCCCACAAGAACCACTCGGCTGATTCTTCTTCAATATGCCCTTCACCAACATGCAGTGTTTCCTTGATTGAATTAGCTCTCACACCAATATTTGCGTCTAGAGCCTTTGCATTGAGGGCTATCTGAAAACAGCTTTGGCGCTGAATTTGCCTGTGAATGTGGATTTGGTGGCATGTGAAACCCGCATGTGGAGCATTCGTTTGTGTGGGATGCTCACCAAGCTTCATTTCAGTCCTAGGCACTCAAAGGGCACTAAGCATAGAGTGTGAAAACTGAGTTTCCTTGAGAGCTGCTTGGAAGCCTGATGGTGTGTGAAGTTAGTGAGCCAAATGGAGTTGTTCTCCCACAAGAACCACTCGGCTGATTCTTCTTCAATATTCCGTTCCCCAACATGCAGTGTTTCCTTGATTGAATTAGCTCTCACACCAATATTTGCGTCTAGAGCCTTTGCATTGAGGGCTATCTGAAAACGGCTGTGGCGCTGAAGTTGCCTGTGAATGTGGAGTTGGTGGCATGTGAAACCCGCATGTGGAGCATTCGTTTGTGTGGGATGCTCTATCAGGCTCATTCGTCGATAATGCACTCAAAGGGCACTAAGCCTAGAGTGTGAAAATTGAGTTTCCTTGAGAGCTGCTTGGAAGCCTGATGGTGTGTGAAGCTAGTGAGCCAAATGGAGTTGTTCTCCCACAAGAACCACTCGGCTGATTCTTCTTCAATATGCCCTTCCCCAACATGCAGTGTTTCCTTGATTGAATTAGCTCTCACACCAATATTTGCGTCTAGAGCCTTTGCATTGAGGGCTATCTGAAAACGGCTGTGGCGCTGAAGTTGCCTGTGAATGTGGAGTTGGTGGCATGTGAAACCCGCATGTGGAGCATTCGTTTGTGTGGGATGCTCACCAAGCTTCATTTCAGTCCTAGGCACTCAAAGGGCACTAAGCATAGAGTGTGATAACTGAGTTTCCTTGAGAGCTGCTTGGAAGCCTGATGGTGTGTGAAGTTCGTGAGTCAAATGGAGTTGTTCTCCCACAAGAACCACTCGGCTGATTCTTCTTCAATATGCCCTTCACCAACATGCAGTGTTTCCTTGATTGAATTAGCTCTCACAGCAATATTTGCGTCTAGAGCCTTTGCATTGAGGGCTATCTGAAAACGGCTTTGGCGCTGAAGTTGCCTGTGAATGTGGAGTTGGTGGCATGGGAAACCCGCATGTGGAGCATTCGTTTGTGTGGGATGCTCACCAAGCTTCATTTCAGTCCTAGGCACTCAAAGGGCACTAAGCATAGAGTGTGAAAACTGAGTTTCCTTGAGAGCTGCTTGGAAGCCTGATGGTGTGTGAAGTTAGTGAGCCAAATGGAGTTGTTCTCCCACAAGAACCACTCGAGTGATTCTTCTTCAATATTCCGTTCCCCAACATGCAGTGTTTCCTTGATTGAATTAGCTCTCACACCAATATTTGCGTCTAGAGCCTTTGCATTGAGGGCTATCTGAAAACGGCTATGCCGCTGAAGTTGCCTGTGAATGTGGAGTTGGTGGCATGTGAAACCCGTATGTGGAGCATTCGTTTGTGTGGGATGCTCTATCAGGCTCATTCCTCGATAATGCACTCAAAGGGCACTAAGCCTAGAGTGTGAAAACTGAGTTTCCTTGAGAGCTGCTTGGAAGCCTGATGGTGTGTGAAGCTAGTGAGCCAAATGGAGTTGTTCTCCCACAAGAACCACTCGGCTGATTCTTCTTCAATATGCCCTTCACCAACATGCAGTGTTTCCATGATTGAATTAGCTCTCACACCAATATTTGCGTCTAGAGCCTTTGCATTGAGGGCTATCTGAAAACGGCTGTGGCGCTGAAGTTGCCTGTGAATGTGGAGTTGGTGGCATGTGAAACCCGCATGTGGAGCATTCGTTTGTGTGGGATGCTCACCAAGCTTCATTTCAGTCCTAGGCCCTCAAGGGGCACTAAGCATAGAGTGTGAAAACTGAGTTTCCTTGAGAGCTGCTTGGAAGCCTGATGGTGTGTGAAGTTATTGAGCCAAATGGAGTTGTTCTCCCACAAGAACCACTCGGCTGATTCTTCTTCAATATGCCCTTCACCAACATGCAGTGTTTCCTTGATTGAATTAGCTCTCACACCAATATTTGCGTCTAGAGCCTTTGCATTGAGGGCTATCTGAAAACGGCTGTGCCGCTGAAGTTGCCTGTGAATGTGGAGTTGGTGGCATGTGAAACCCGCATGTGGAGCATTCGTTTGTGTGGGATGCTCACCAAGCTTCATTTCTTTCCTAGGCACTCAAAGGGCACTAAGCATAGAGTGTGAAAACTGAGTTTCCTTGAGAACTGCTTGGAAGCCTGATGGTGTGTGAAGTTAGTGAGCCAAATGGAGTTGTTCTCCCACAAGAACCACTCGGCTGATTCTTCTTCAATATGCCCTTCACCAACATGCAGTGTTTCCTTGATTGAATTAGCTCTCACAGCAATATTTGCGTCTAGAGCCTTTGCATTGAGGGCTATCTGAAAACAGCTTTGGCGCTGAATTTGCCTGTGAATGTGGAGTTGGTGGCATGTGAAACCCGCATGTGGAGCATTCGTTTGTGTGGGATGCTCACCAAGCTTCATTTCAGTCCTAGGCACTCTAAGGGCACTAAGCATAGAGTGTGAAAACTGAGTTTCCTTGAGAGCTGCTTGGAAGCCTGATGGTGTGTGAAGTTAGTGAGCCAAATGGAGTTGTTCTCCCACAAGAACCACTCGGCTGATTCTTCTTCAATATTCCGTTCCCCAACATGCAGTGTTTCCTTGATTGAATTAGCTCTCACACCAATATTTGCGTCTAGAGCCTTTGCATTGAGGGCTATCTGAAAACGGCTATGCCGCTGAAGTTGCCTGTGAATGTGGAGTTGGTGGCTTGTGAAACCCGCATGTGGAGCATTCGTTTGTGTGGGATGCTCTATCAGGCTCATTCGTTGATAATGCACTCAAAGGGCACTAAGCCTAGAGTGTGAAAACTGAGTTTCCTTGAGAGCTGCTTGGAAGCCTGATGGTGTGTGAAGCTAGTGAGCCAAATGGAGTTGTTCTCCCACAAGAACCACTCGGCTGATTCTTCTTCAATATTCCGTTCCCCAACATGCAGTGTTTCCTTGATTGAATTAGCTCTCACACCAATATTTGCGTCTAGAGCCTTTGCATTGAGGGCTATCTGAAAACGGCTATGCCGCTGAAGTTGCCTGTGAATGTGGAGTTGGTGGCATGTGAAACCCGCATGTGGAGCATTCGTTTGTGTGGGATGCTCTATCAGGCTCATTCGTCGATAATGCACTCTAAGGGCACTAAGCATAGAGTGTGAAAACTGAGTTTCCTTGAGAGCTGCTTGGAAGCCTGATGGTGTGTGAAGTTAGTGAGCCAAATGGAGTTGTTCTCCCACAAGAACCACTCGGCTGATTCTTCTTCAATATTCCGTTCCCCAACATGCAGTGTTTCCTTGATTGAATTAGCTCTCACACCAATATTTGCGTCTAGAGCCTTTGCATTGAGGGCTATCTGAAAACGGCTGTGGCGCTGAAGTTGCCTGTGAATGTGGAGTTGGTGGCATGTGAAACCCGCATGTGGAGCATTCGTTTGTGTGGGATGCTCACCAAGCTTCATTTCAGTCCTAGGCACTCTAAGGGCACTAAGCATAGAGTGTGATAACTGAGTTTCCTTGAGAGCTGCTTGGAAGCCTGATGGTGTGTGAAGTTCGTGAGCCAAATGGAGTTGTTCTCCCACAAGAACCACTCGGCTGATTCTTCTTCAATATGCCCTTCACCAACATGCAGTGTTTCCTTGATTGAATTAGCTCTCACAGCAATATTTGCGTCTAGAGCCTTTGCATTGAGGGCTATCTGAAAACGGCTTTGGCGCTGAAGTTGCCTGTGAATGTGGAGTTGGTGGCATGGGAAACCCGCATGTGGAGCATTCGTTTGTGTGGGATGCTCACCAAGCTTCATTTCAGTCCTAGGCACTCAAAGGGCACTAAGCATAGAGTGTGAAAACTGAGTTTCCTTGAGAGCTGCTTGGAAGCCTGATGGTGTGTGAAGTTAGTGAGCCAAATGGAGTTGTTCTCCCACAAGAACCACTCGGCTGATTCTTCTTCAATATTCCGTTCCCCAACATGCAGTGTTTCCTTGATTGAATTAGCTCTCACACCAATATTTGCGTCTAGAGCCTTTGCATTGAGGGCTATCTGAAAACGGCTATGCCGCTGAAGTTGCCTGTGAATGTGGAGTTGGTGGCATGTGAAACCCGTATGTGGAGCATTCGTTTGTGTGGGATGCTCTATCAGGCTCATTCCTCGATAATGCACTCAAAGGGCACTAAGCCTAGAGTGTGAAAACTGAGTTTCCTTGAGAGCTGCTTGGAAGCCTGATGGTGTGTGAAGCTAGTGAGCCAAATGGAGTTGTTCTCCCACAAGAACCACTCGGCTGATTCTTCTTCAATATGCCCTTCACCAACATGCAGTGTTTCCTTGATTGAATTAGCTCTCACACCAATATTTGCGTCTAGAGCCTTTGCATTGAGGGCTATCTGAAAACGGCTGTGGCGCTGAAGTTGCCTGTGAATGTGGAGTTGGTGGCATGTGAAACCCGCATGTGGAGCATTCGTTTGTGTGGGATGCTCACCAAGCTTCATTTCAGTCCTAGGCCCTCAAGGGGCACTAAGCATAGAGTGTGAAAACTGAGTTTCCTTGAGAGCTGCTTGGAAGCCTGATGGTGTGTGAAGCTAGTGAGCCAAATGGAGTTGTTCTCCCACAAGAACCACTCGGCTGATTCTTCTTCAATATGCCCTTCACCAACATGCAGTGTTTCCTTGATTGAATTAGCTCTCACACCAATATTTGCGTCTAGAGCCTTTGCATTGAGGGCTATCTGAAAACGGCTGTGGCGCTGAAGTTGCCTGTGAATGTGGAGTTGGTGGCATGTGAAACCCGCATGTGGAGCATTCGTTTGTGTGGGATGCTCACCAAGCTTCATTTCTTTCCTAGGCACTCAAAGGGCACTAAGCATAGAGTGTGAAAACTGAGTTTCCTTGAGAGCTGCTTGGAAGCCTGATGGTGTGTGAAGCTAGTGAGCCAAATGGAGTTGTTCTCCCACAAGAACCACTCGGCTGATTCTTCTTCAATATGCCCTTCCCCAACATGCAGTGTTTCCATGATTGAATTAGCTCTCACACCAATATTTGCGTCTAGAGCCTTTGCATTGAGGGCTATCTGAAAACGGCTGTGGCGCTGAAGTTGCCTGTGAATGTGCAGTTGGTGGCATGTGAAACCCGCATGTGGAGCATTCGTTTGTGTGGGATGCTCACCAAGCTTCATTTCAGTCCTAGGCCCTCAAGGGGCACTAAGCATAGAGTGTGAAAACTGAGTTTCCTTGAGAGCTGCTTGGAAGCCTGATGGTGTGTGAAGTTAGTGAGCCAAATGGAGTTGTTCTCCCACAAGAACCACTCGGCTGATTCTTCTTCAATATGCCCTTCACCAACATGCAGTGTTTCCTTGATTGAATTAGCTCTCACACCAATATTTGTGTCTAGAGCCTTTGCATTGAGGGCTATCTGAAAACGGCTGTGGCGCTGAAGTTGCCTGTGAATGTGGAGTTGGTGGCATGTGAAACCCGCATGTGGAGCATTCGTTTGTGTGGGATGCTCTATCAGGTTCATTCCTCGATAATGCAATCAAAGGGCACTAAGCCTAGAGTGTGAAAACTGAGTTTCCTTGAGAGCTGCTTGGAAGCCTGATGGTGTGTGAAGCTAGTGAGCCAAATGGAGTTGTTCTCCCACAAGAACCACTCGGCTGATTCTTCTTCAATATGCCCTTGAAAAACATGCAGTGTTTCCGTGATTGAATTAGCTCTCACACCAATATTTGCGTCTAGAGCCTTTGCATTGAGGGCTATCTGAAAACGGCTGTGGCGCTGAAGTTGCCTGTGAATGTGGAGTTGGTGGCATGTGAAACCCGCATGTGGAGCATTCGTTTGTGTGGGATGCTCACCAAGCTTCATTTCATTCCTAGGCACTCAAAGGGCACTAAGCATAGAGTGTGAAAACTGAGTTTCCTTGAGAGCTGCTTGGAAGCCTGATGGTGTGTGAAGTTAGTGAGCCAAATGGAGTTGTTCTCCCACAAGAACCACTCGGCTGATTCTTCTTCAATATGCCCTTCACCAACATGCAGTGTTTCCTTGATTGAATTAGCTCTCACAGCAATATTTGCGTCTAGAGCCTTTGCATTGAGGGCTATCTGAAAACGGCTGTGGCGCTGAAGTTGCCTGTGAATGTGGAGTTGGTGGCATGGGAAACCCGCATGTGGAGCATTCGTTTGCGTGGGATGCTCACCAAGCTTCATTTCAGTCCTAGGCACTCAAGGGGCACTAAGCATAGAGTTTGAAAACTGAGTTTCCTTGAGAGCTGCTTGGAAGCCTGATGGTGTGTGAAGTTAGTGAGCCAAATGGAGTTGTTCTCCCACAAGAACCACTCGGCTGATTCTTCTTCAATATGCCCTTCACCAACATGCAGTGTTTCCTTGATTGAATTAGCTCTCACACCAATATTTGCGTCTAGAGCCTTTGCATTGAGGGCTATCTGAAAACGGCTATGCTGCTGAATTTGCCTGTGAATGTGGAGTTGGTGGCATGTGAAACCCGCATGTGGAGCATTCGTTTGTGTGGGATGCTCACCAAGCTTCATTTCAGTCCTAGGCACTCAAACGGCACTAAGCATAGAGTGTGAAAACTGAGTTTCCTTGAGAGATGCTTGGAAGCCTGATGGTGTGTGAAGTTAGTGAGCCAAATGGAGTTGTTCTCCCACAAGAACCACTCGGCTGATTCTTTTTCAATATTCCGTTCCCCAACATGCAGTGTTTCCTTGATTGAATTAGCTCTCACACCAATATTTGCGTCTAGAGCCTTTGCATTGAGGGCTATCTGAAAACGGCTATGCCGCTGAAGTTGCCTGTGAATGTGGAGTTGGTGGCATGTGAAACCCGCATGTGGAGCATTCGTTTGTGTGGGATGCTCTATCAGGCTCATTTGTCGATAATGCACTCAAAGGGCACTAAGCCTAGAGTGTGAAAACTGAGTTTCCTTGAGAGCTGCTTGGAAGCCTGATGGTGTGTGAAGCTAGTGAGCCAAATGGAGTTGTTCTCCCACAAGAACCACTCGGCTGATTCTTCTTCAATATGCCCTTCCCCAACATGCAGTGTTTCCTTGATTGAATTAGCTCTCACACCAATATTTGCATCTAGAGCCTTTGCATTGAGGGCTATCTGAAAATGGCTGTGGCGCTGAAGTTGCCTGTGAATGTGGAGTTGGTGGCATGTGAAACCCGCATGTGGAGCCTTCGTTTGTGTGGGATGCTCACCAAGCTTCATTTCAGTCCTAGGCACTCTAAGGGCACTAAGCATAGAGTGTGATAACTGAGTTTCCTTGAGAGTTGCTTGGAAGCCTGATGGTGTGTGAAGTTAGTGAGCCAAATGGAGTTGTTCTCCCACAAGAACCACTCGGCTGATTCTTCTTCAATATGCCCTTCACCAACATGCAGTGTTTCCTTGATTGAATTAGCTCTCACACCAATATTTGCGTCTAGAGCCTTTGCATTGAGGGCTATCTGAAAACGGCTGTGGCGCTGAAGTTGCCTGTGAATGTGGAGTTGGTGGCATGTGAAACCCGCATGTGGAGCATTCGTTTGTGTGGGATGCTCACCAAGCTTCATTTCAGTCCTAGGCACTCAAAGGGCACTAAGCATAGAGTGTGAAAACTGAGTTTCCTTGAGAGCTGCTTGGAAGCCTGATGGTGTGTGAAGTTAGTGAGCCAAATGGAGTTGTTCTCCCACAAGAACCACTCGGCTGATTCTTCTTCAATATTCCGTTCCCCAACATGCAGTGTTTCCTTGATTGAATTAGCTCTCACACCAATATTTGCGTCTAGAGCCTTTGCATTGAGGGCTATCTGAAAATGGCTGTGGCGCTGAAGTTGCCTGTGAATGTGGAGTTGGTGGCATGTGAAACCCGCATGTGGAGCATTCGTTTGTGTGGGATGCTCACCAAGCTTCATTTCAGTCCTAGGCACTCTAAGGGCACTAAGCATAGAGTGTGGAAACTGAGTTTCCTTGAGAGCTGCTTGGAAGCCTGATGGTGTGTGAAGTTCGTGAGCCAAATGGAGTTGTTCTCCCACAAGAACCACTCGGCTGATTCTTCTTCAATATGCCCTTCACCAACATGCAGTGTTTCCTTGATTGAATTAGCTCTCACACCAATATTTGCGTCTAGAGCCTTTGCATTGAGGGCTATCTGAAAACGGCTTTGGCGCTGAAGTTGCCTGTGAATGTGGAGTTGGTGGCATGGGAAACCCGCATGTGGAGCATTCGTTTGTGTGGGATTCTCACCAAGCTTCATTTCAGTCCTAGGCACTCAAAGGGCACTAAGCATAGAGTGTGAAAACTGAGTTTCCTTGAGAGCTGCTTGGAAGCCTGATGGTGTGTGAAGTTAGTGAGCCAAATGGAGTTGTTCTCCCACAAGAACCACTCGGCTGATTCTTCTTCAATATTCCGTTCCCCAACATGCAGTGTTTCCTTGATTGAATTAGCTCTCACACCAATATTTGCGTCTAGAGCCTTTGCATTGAGGGCTATCTGAAAACGGCTGTGGCGCTGAAGTTGCCTGTGAATGTGGAGTTGGTGGCATGTGAAACCCGCATGTGGAACATTCGTTTGTGTGGGATGCTCTATCAGGCTCATTCCTCGATAATGCACTCAAAGGGCACTAAGCCTAGAGTGTGAAAACTGAGTTTCCTTGAGAGCTGCTTGGAAGCCTGATGGTGTGTGAAGCTAGTGAGCCAAATGGAGTTGTTCTCCCACAAGAACCACTCGGCTGATTCTTCTTCAATATGCCCTTCCCCAACCTGCAGTGTTTCCTTGATTGAATTAGCTCTCACACCAATATTTGCGTCTAGAGCCTTTGCATTGAGGGCTATCTGAAAACGGCTGTGGCGCTGAAGTTGCCTGTGAATGTGGAGTTGGTGGCATGTGAAACCCGCATGTGGAGCATTCGTTTGTGTGGGATGCTCACCAAGCTTCATTTCAGTCCTAGGCCCTCAAGGGGCACTAAGCATAGAGTGTGAAAACTGAGTTTCCTTGAGAGCTGCTTGGAAGCCTGATGGTGTGTGAAGTTAGTGAGCCAAATGGAGTTGTTCTCCCACAAGAACCACTCGGCTGATTCTTCTTCAATATTCCGTTCCCCAACATGCAGTGTTTCCTTGATTGAATTAGCTCTCACACCAATATTTGCGTCTAGAGCCTTTGCATTGAGGGCTATCTGAAAACGGCTATGCTGCTGAAGTTGCCTGTGAATGTGGAGTTGGTGGCATGTGAAACCCGTATGTGGAGCATTCGTTTGTGTGGGATGCTCTATCAGGCTCATTCCTCGATAATGCACTCAAAGGGCACTAAGCCTAGAGTGTGAAAACTGAGTTTCCTTGAGAGCTGCTTGGAAGCCTGATGGTGTGTGAAGCTAGTGAGCCAAATGGAGTTGTTCTCCCACAAGAACCACTCGGCTGATTCTTCTTCAATATGCCCTTCCCCAACCTGCAGTGTTTCCTTGATTGAATTAGCTCTCACACCAATATTTGCGTCTAGAGCCTTTGCATTGAGGGCTATCTGAAAACGGCTGTGGCGCTGAAGTTGCCTGTGAATGTGGAGTTGGTGGCATGTGAAACCCGCATGTGGAGCATTCGTTTGTGTGGGATGCTCACCAAGCTTCATTTCAGTCCTAGGCCCTCAAGGGGCACTAAGCATAGAGTGTGAAAACTGAGTTTCCTTGAGAGCTGCTTGGAAGCCTGATGGTGTGTGAAGTTCGTGAGCCAAATGGAGTTGTTCTCCCACAAGAACCACTCGGCTGATTCTTCTTCAATATGCCCTTCACCAACATGCAGTGTTTCCTTGATTGAATTAGCTCTCACACCAATATTTGCGTCTAGAGCCTTTGCATTGAGGGCTATCTGAAAACGGCTGTGGCGCTGAAGTTGCCTGTGAATGTGGAGTTGGTGGCATGTGAAACCCGCATGTGGAGCATTCGTTTGTGTGGGATGCTCACCAAGCTTCATTTCAGTCCTAGGCACTCAAAGGGCACTAAGCATAGAGTGTGAAAACTGAGTTTCCTTGAGAGCTGCTTGGAAGCCTGATGGTGTGTGAAGCTAGTGAGCCAAATGGAGTTGTTCTCCCACAAGAACCACTCGGCTGATTCTTCTTCAATATGCCCTTCCCCAACATGCAGTGTTTCCATGATTGAATTAGCTCTCACACCAATATTTGCGTCTAGAGCCTTTGCATTGAGGGCTATCTGAAAACGGCTGTGGCGCTGAAGTTGCCTGTGAATGTGGAGTTGGTGGCATGTGAAACCCGCATGTGGAGCATTCGTATGTGTGGGATGCTCTATCAGGTTCATTCCTCGATAATGCACTCAAAGGGCACTAAGCCTAGAGTGTGAAAACTGAGTTTCCTTGAGAGCTGCTTGGAAGCCTGATGGTGTGTGAAGTTAGTGAGCCAAATGGAGTTGTTCTCCCACAAGAACCACTCGGCTGATTCTTCTTCAATATGCCCTTCCCCAACATGCAGTGTTTCCTTGATTGAATTAGCTCTCACACCAATATTTGCGTCTAGAGCCTTTGCATTGAGGGCTATCTGAAAACAGCTGTGGCGCTGAAGTTGCCTGTGAATGTGGAGTTGGTGGCATGTGAAACCCGTATGTGGAGCATTCGTTTGTGTGGGATGCTCACCAAGCTTCATTTCATTCCTAGGCACTCAAAGGGCACTAAGCATAGAGTGTGAAAACTGAGTTTCCTTGAGAGCTGCTTGGAAGCCTGATGGTGTGTGAAGTTAGTGAGCCAAATGGAGTTGTTCTCCCACAAGAACCACTCGGCTGATTCTTCTTCAATATGCCCTTCACCAACATGCAGTGTTTCCTTGATTGAATTAGCTCTCACACCAATATTTGCGTCTAGAGCCTTTGCATTGAGGGCTATCTGAAAACGGCTGTGGCGCTGAAGTTGCCTGTGAATGTGGAGTTGGTGGCATGTGAAACCCGCATGTGGAGCATTCGTTTGTGTGGGATGCTCTATCAGGTTCATTCCTCGATAATGCAATCAAAGGGCACTAAGCATAGAGTGTGAAAACTGAGTTTCCTTGAGAGCTGCTTGGAAGCCTGATGGTGTGTGAAGCTAGTGAGCCAAATGGAGTTGTTCTCCCACAAGAACCACTCGGCTGATTCTTCTTCAATATGCCCTTGAAAAACATGCAGTGTTTCCGTGATTGAATTAGCTCTCACACCAATATTTGCGTCTAGAGCCTTTGCATTGAGGGCTATCTGAAAACGGCTGTGGCGCTGAAGTTGCCTGTGAATGTGGAGTTGGTGGCATGTGAAACCCGCATGTGGAGCATTCGTTTGTGTGGGATGCTCACCAAGCTTCATTTCATTCCTAGGCACTCAAAGGGCACTAAGCATAGAGTGTGAAAACTGAGTTTCCTTGAGAGCTGCTTGGAAGCCTGATGGTGTGTGAAGTTAGTGAGCCAAATGGAGTTGTTCTCCCACAAGAACCACTCGGCTGATTCTTCTTCAATATGCCCTTCACCAACATGCAGTGTTTCCTTGATTGAATTAGCTCTCACAGCAATATTTGCGTCTAGAGCCTTTGCATTGAGGGCTATCTGAAAACGGCTGTGGCGCTGAAGTTGCCTGTGAATGTGGAGTTGGTGGCATGTGAAACCCGCATGTGGAGCATTCGTTTGCGTGGGATGCTCACCAAGCTTCATTTCAGTCCTAGGCACTCAAGGGGCACTAAGCATAGAGTTTGAAAACTGAGTTTCCTTGAGAGCTGCTTGGAAGCCTGATGGTGTGTGAAGTTAGTGAGCCAAATGGAGTTGTTCTCCCACAAGAACCACTCGGCTGATTCTTCTTCAATATGCCCTTCACCAACATGCAGTGTTTCCTTGATTGAATTAGCTCTCACACCAATATTTGCGTCTAGAGCCTTTGCATTGAGGGCTATCTGAAAACAGCTTTGGCGCTGAATTTGCCTGTGAATGTGGAGTTGGTGGCATGTGAAACCCGCATGTGGAGCATTCGTTTGTGTGGGATGCTCACCAAGCTTCATTTCAGTCCTAGGCATTCAAAGGGCACTAAGCATAGAGTGTGAAAACTGAGTTTCCTTGAGAGATGCTTGGAAGCCTGATGGTGTGTGAAGTTAGTGAGCCAAATGGAGTTGTTCTCCCACAAGAACCACTCGGCTGATTCTTTTTCAATATTCCGTTCCCCAACATGCAGTGTTTCCTTGATTGAATTAGCTCTCACACCAATATTTGCATCTAGAGCCTTTGCATTGAGGGCTATCTGAAAACGGCTATGCCGCTGAAGTTGCCTGTGAATGTGGAGTTGGTGGCATGTGAAACCCGCATGTGGAGCATTCGTTTGTGTGGGATGCTCTATCAGGCTCATTTGTCGATAATGCACTCAAAGGGCACTAAGCCTAGAGTGTGAAAACTGAGTTTCCTTGAGAGCTGCTTGGAAGCCTGATGGTGTGTGAAGCTAGTGAGCCAAATGGAGTTGTTCTCCCACAAGAACCACTCGGCTGATTCTTCTTCAATATGCCCTTCCCCAACATGCAGTGTTTCCTTGATTGAATTAGCTCTCACACCAATATTTGCATCTAGAGCCTTTGCATTGAGGGCTATCTGAAAATGGCTGTGGCGCTGAAGTTGCCTGTGAATGTGGAGTTGGTGGCATGTGAAACCCGCATGTGGAGCCTTCGTTTGTGTGGGATGCTCACCAAGCTTCATTTCAGTCCTAGGCACTCTAAGGGCACTAAGCATAGAGTGTGATAACTCAGTTTCCTTGAGAGTTGCTTGGAAGCCTGATGGTGTGTGAAGTTAGTGAGCCAAATGGAGTTGTTCTCCCACAAGAACCACTCGGCTGATTCTTCTTCAATATGCCCTTCACCAACATGCAGTGTTTCCTTGATTGAATTAGCTCTCACACCAATATTTGCGTCTAGAGCCTTTGCATTGAGGGCTATCTGAAAACGGCTTTGGCGCTGAAGTTGCCTGTGAATGTGGAGTTGGTGGCATGTGAAACCCGCATGTGGAGCATTCGTTTGTGTGGGATGCTCACCAAGCTTCATTTCAGTCCTAGGCACTCAAAGGGCACTAAGCATAGAGTGTGAAAACTGAGTTTCCTTGAGAGCTGCTTGGAAGCCTGATGGTGTGTGAAGTTAGTGAGCCAAATGGAGTTGTTCTCCCACAAGAACCACTCGGCTGATTCTTCTTCAATATTCCGTTCCCCAACATGCAGTGTTTCCTTGATTGAATTAGCTCTCACACCAATATTTGCGTCTAGAGCCTTTGCATTGAGGGCTATCTGAAAATGGCTGTGGCGCTGAAGTTGCCTGTGAATGTGGAGTTGGTGGCATGTGAAACCCGCATGTGGAGCATTCGTTTGTGTGGGATGCCCACCAAGCTTCATTTCAGTCCTAGGCACTCAAAGGGCACTAAGCATAGAGTGTGAAAACTGAGTTTCCTTGAGAGCTGCTTGGAAGCCTGATGGTGTGTGAAGTTCGTGAGCCAAATGGAGTTGTTCTCCCACAAGAACCACTCGGCTGATTCTTCTTCAATATGCCCTTCACCAACATGCAGTGTTTCCTTGATTGAATTAGCTCTCACACCAATATTTGCGTCTAGAGCCTTTGCATTGAGGGCTATCTGAAAACGGCTTTGGCGCTGAAGTTGCCTGTGAATGTGGAGTTGGTGGCATGGGAAACCCGCATGTGGAGCATTCGTTTGTGTGGGATGCTCACCAAGCTTCATTTCAGTCCTAGGCACTCAAAGGGCACTAAGCATAGAGTGTGAAAACTGAGTTTCCTTGAGAGCTGCTTGGAAGCCTGATGGTGTGTGAAGTTAGTGAGCCAAATGGAGTTGTTCTCCCACAAGAACCACTCGGCTGATTCTTCTTCAATATTCCGTTCCCCAATATGCAGTGTTTCCTTGATTGAATTAGCTCTCACACCAATATTTGCGTCTAGAGCCTTTGCATTGAGGGCTATCTGAAAACGGCTATGCCGCTGAAGTTGCCTGTGAATGTGGAGTTGGTGGCATGTGAAACCCGCATGTGGAACATTCGTTTGTGTGGGATGCTCTATCAGGCTCATTCCTCGATAATGCACTCAAAGGGCACTAAGCCTAGAGTGTGAAAACTGAGTTTCCTTGAGAGCTGCTTGGAAGCCTGATGGTGTGTGAAGCTAGTGAGCCAAATGGAGTTGTTCTCCCACAAGAACCACTCGGCTGATTCTTCTTCAATATGCCCTTCCCCAACCTGCAGTGTTTCCTTGATTGAATTAGCTCTCACACCAATATTTGCGTCTAGAGCCTTTGCATTGAGGGCTATCTGAAAACGGCTGTGGCGCTGAAGTTGCCTGTGAATGTGGAGTTGGTGGCATGGGAAACCCGCATGTGGAGCATTCGTTTGTGTGGGATGCTCACCAAGCTTCATTTCAGTCCTAGGCCCTCAAGGGGCACTAAGCATAGAGTGTGAAAACTGAGTTTCCTTGAGAGCTGCTTGGAAGCCTGATGGTGTGTGAAGTTAGTGAGCCAAATGGAGTTGTTCTCCCACAAGAACCACTCGGCTGATTCTTCTTCAATATTCCGTTCCCCAACATGCAGTGTTTCCTTGATTGAATTAGCTCTCACACCAATATTTGCGTCTAGAGCCTTTGCATTGAGGGCTATCTGAAAACGGCTATGCTGCTGAAGTTGCCTGTGAATGTGGAGTTGGTGGCATGTGAAACCCGTATGTGGAGCATTCGTTTGTGTGGGATGCTCTATCAGGCTCATTCCTCGATAATGCACTCAAAGGGCACTAAGCCTAGAGTGTGAAAACTGAGTTTCCTTGAGAGCTGCTTGGAAGCCTGATGGTGTGTGAAGCTAGTGAGCCAAATGGAGTTGTTCTCCCACAAGAACCACTCGGCTGATTCTTCTTCAATATGCCCTTCCCCAACCTGCAGTGTTTCCTTGATTGAATTAGCTCTCACACCAATATTTGCGTCTAGAGCCTTTGCATTGAGGGCTATCTGAAAACGGCTGTGGCGCTGAAGTTGCCTGTGAATGTGGAGTTGGTGGCATGTGAAACCCGCATGTGGAGCATTCGTTTGTGTGGGATGCTCACCAAGCTTCATTTCAGTCCTAGGCCCTCAAGGGGCACTAAGCATAGAGTGTGAAAACTGAGTTTCCTTGAGAGCTGCTTGGAAGCCTGATGGTGTGTGAAGTTCGTGAGCCAAATGGAGTTGTTCTCCCACAAGAACCACTCGGCTGATTCTTCTTCAATATGCCCTTCACCAACATGCAGTGTTTCCTTGATTGAATTAGCTCTCACACCAATATTTGCGTCTAGAGCCTTTGCATTGAGGGCTATCTGAAAACGGCTGTGGCGCTGAAGTTGCCTGTGAATGTGGAGTTGGTGGCATGTGAAACCCGCATGTGGAGCATTCGTTTGTGTGGGATGCTCACCAAGCTTCATTTCAGTCCTAGGCACTCAAAGGGCACTAAGCATAGAGTGTGAAAACTGAGTTTCCTTGAGAGCTGCTTGGAAGCCTGATGGTGTGTGAAGCTAGTGAGCCAAATGGAGTTGTTCTCCCACAAGAACCACTCGGCTGATTCTTCTTCAATATGCCCTTCCCCAACATGCAGTGTTTCCATGATTGAATTAGCTCTCACACCAATATTTGCGTCTAGAGCCTTTGCATTGAGGGCTATCTGAAAACGGCTGTGGCGCTGAAGTTGCCTGTGAATGTGGAGTTGGTGGCATGTGAAACCCGCATGTGGAGCATTCGTTTGTGTGGGATGCTCTATCAGGTTCATTCCTCGATAATGCACTCAAAGGGCACTAAGCATAGAGTGTGAAAACTGAGTTTCCTTGAGAGCTGCTTGGAAGCCTGATGGTGTGTGAAGTTAGTGAGCCAAATGGAGTTGTTCTCCCACTAGAACCACTCGGCTGATTCTTCTTCAATATGCCCTTCCCCAACATGCAGTGTTTCCTTGATTGAATTAGCTCTCACACCAATATTTGCGTCTAGAGCCTTTGCATTGAGGGCTATCTGAAAACGGCTGTGGCGCTGAAGTTGCCTGTGAATGTGGAGTTGGTGGCATGTGAAACCCGCATGTGGAGCATTCGTTTGTGTGGGATGCTCACCAAGCTTCATTTCATTCCTAGGCACTCAAAGGGCACTAAGCATAGAGTGTGAAAACTGAGTTTCCTTGAGAGCTGCTTGGAAGCCTGATGGTGTGTGAAGTTAGTGAGCCAAATGGAGTTGTTCTCCCACAAGAACCACTCGGCTGATTCTTCTTCAATATGCCCTTCACCAACATGCAGTGTTTCCTTGATTGAATTAGCTCTCACACCAATATTTGCGTCTAGAGCCTTTGCATTGAGGGCTATCTGAAAACGGCTGTGGCGCTGAAGTTGCCTGTGAATGTGGAGTTGGTGGCATGTGAAACCCGCATGTGGAGCATTCGTTTTTGTGGGATGCTCACCAAGCTTCATTTCAGTCCTAGGCACTCAAGGGGCACTAAGCATAGAGTTTGAAAACTGAGTTTCCTTGAGAGCTGCTTGGAAGCCTGATGGTGTGTGAAGTTAGTGAGCCAAATGGAGTTGTTCTCCCACAAGAACCACTCGGCTGATTCTTCTTCAATATGCCCTTCACCAACATGCAGTGTTTCCTTGATTGAATTAGCTCTCACACCAATATTTGCGTCTAGAGCCTTTGCATTGAGGGCTATCTGAAAACGGCTGTGGCGTTGAAGTTGCCTGTGAATGTGGGGTTGGTGGCATGTGAAACCCGCATGTGGAGCATTCGTTTGTGTGGGATGCTCACCAAGCTTCATTTCAGTCCTAGGCACTCAAAGGGGCACTAAGCATAGAGTGTGAAAACTGAGTTTCCTTGAGAGCTGCTTGGAAGCCTGATGGTGTGTGAAGTTAGTGAGCCAAATGGAGTTGTTCTCCCACAAGAACCACTCGGCTGATTCTTCTTCAATATGCCCTTCCCCAACATGCAGTGTTTCCTTGATTGAATTAGCTCTCACACCAATATTTGCGTCTAGAGCCTTTGCATTGAGGGCTATCTGAAAACGGCTGTGGCGCTGAAGTTGCCTGTGAATGTGGAGTTGGTGGCATGTGAAACCCGCATGTGGAGCATTCGTTTGTGTGGGATGCTCACCAAGCTTCATTTCAGTCCTAGGCACTCAAGGGGCACTAAGCATAGAGTGTGAAAACTGAGTTTCCTTGAGAGCTGCTTGGAAGCCTGATGGTGTGTGAAGTTAGTGAGCCAAATGGAGTTGTTCTCCCACAAGAACCACTCGGCTGATTCTTCTTCAATATGCCCTTCACCAACATGCAGTGTTTCCTTGATTGAATTAGCTCTCACACCAATATTTGCGTCTAGAGCCTTTGCATTGAGGGCTATCTGAAAGTGGCTTTGGCGCTGAAGTTGTCTGTGAATGTGGAGTTGGTGGCATGTGAAACCCGCATGTGGAGCATTCGTTTGTGTGGGATGCTCTACCAGGTTCATTCCTCGATAATGCACTCAAAGGGCACTAAGCATAGAGTGTGAAAACTGAGTTTCCTTGAGAGCTGCTTGGAAGCCTGATGGTGTGTGAAGCTAGTGAGCCAAATGGAGTTGTTCTCCCAGAAGAACCACTCGGCTGATTCTTCTTCAATATGCCCTTCCCCAACATGCAGTGTTTCCTTGATTGAATTAGCTCTCACACCAATATTTGCGTCTAGAGCCTTTGCATTGAGGGCTATCTGAAAACGGCTGTGGCGCTGAAGTTGCCTGTGAATGTGGCGTTGGTGGCATGTGAAACCCGCATGTGGAGCATTCGTTTGTGTGGGATGCTCACCAAGCTTCATTTCAGTCCTAGGCACTCTAAGGGCACTAAGCATAGAGTTTGATAACTGAGTTTCCTTGAGAGCTGCTTGGAAGCCTGATGGTGTGTGAAGTTTGTAAGAAAATGGAGTTGTTCTCCCACAAGAACCACTCGGCTGATTCTTCTTCAATATGCCCTTCACCAACATGCAGTGTTTCCTTGATTGAATTAGCTCTCACAGCAATATTTGCGTCTAGAGCCTTTGCATTGAGGGCTATCTGAAAACGGCTTTGGCGCTGAAGTTGCATGTGAATGTGGAGTTGGTGGCATGGGATACCCGCATGTGGAGCATTCGTTTGTGTGGGATGCTCACCAAGCTTCATTTCAGGCCTAGGCACTCAAAGGGCACTAAGCATAGAGTGTGAAAACTGAGTTTCCTTGAGAGCTGCTTGGAAGCCTGATGGTGTGTGAAGTTAGTGAGCCAAATGGAGTTGTTCTCCCACAAGAACCACTCGGCTGATTCTTCTTCAATATGCCCTTCACCAACATGCAGTGTTTCCTTGATTGAATTAGCTCTCACACCAATATTTGCGTCTAGAGCCTTTGCATTGAGGGCTATCTGAAAACGGCTATGCCGCTGAAGTTGCCTGTGAATGTGGAGTTGGTGGCATGTGAAACCCGTATGTGGAGCATTCGTTTGTATGGGATGCTCTATCAGGCTCATTCCTCGATAATGCACTCAAAGGGCACTAAGCCTAGAGTGTGAAAACTGAGTTTCCTTGAGAGTTGCTTGGAAGCCTGATGGTGTGTGAAGCTAATGAGCCAAATGGAGTTGTTCTCCCACAAGAACCACTCGGCTGATTCTTCTTCAATATGCCCTTCACCAACATGCAGTGTTTCCTTGATTGAATTAGCTCTCACACCAATATTTGCGTCTAGAGCCTTTGCATTGAGGGCTATCTGAAAACGGCTGTGGCGCTGAAGTTGCCTGTGAATGTGGAGTTGAAGGCATGTGAAACCCGCATGTGGAGCATTCGTTTGTGTGGGATGCTCTATCAGCCTCATTCGTCGATAATGCACTCAAAGGGCACTAAGCCTAGAGTGTGAAAACTGAGTTTCCTTGAGAGCTGCTTGGAAGCCTGATGGTGTGTGAAGCTAGTGAGCCAAATGGAGTTGTTCTCCCACAAGAACCACTCGGCTGATTCTTCTTCAATATGCCCTTCCCCAACATGCAGTGTTTCCTTGATTGAATTAGCTCTCACACCAATATTTGCGTCTAGAGCCTTTGCATTGAGGGCTATCTGAAAACGGCTGTGGCGCTGAAGTTGCCTGTGAATGTGGAGTTGGTGGCATGTGAAACCCGCATGTGGAGCATTCGTTTGTGTGGGATGCTCACCAAGCTTCATTTCAGTCCTAGGCACTCAAAGGGCACTAAGCATAGAGTGTGAAAACTGAGTTTCCTTGAGAGCTGCTTGGAAGCCTGATGGTGTGTGAAGTTAGTGAGCCAAATGGAGTTGTTCTCCCACAAGAACCACTCGGCTGATTCTTCTTCAATATGCCCTTCACCAACATGCAGTGTTTCCTTGATTGAATTAGCTCTCACACCAATATTTGCGTCTAGAGCCTTTGCATTGAGGGCTATCTGAAAACGGCTATGCCGCTGAAGTTGCCTGTGAATGTGGAGTTGGTGGCATGTGAAACCCGCATGTGGAGCATTCGTTTGTGTGGGATGCTCTACCAGGCTCATTCCTCGATAATGCACTCAAAGGGCACTAAGCCTAGAGTGTGAAAACTGAGTTTCCTTGAGAGCTGCTTGGAAGCCTGATGGTGTGTGAAGCTAGTGAGCCAAATGGAGTTGTTCTCCCACAAGAACCACTCGGCTGATTCTTCTTCAATATGCCCTTCCCCAACATGCAGTGTTTCCATGATTGAATTAGCTCTCACACCAATATTTGCGTCTAGAGCCTTTGCATTGAGGGCTATCTGAAAACGGCTGTGGCGCTGAAGTTGCCTGTGAATGTGGAGTTGGTGGCATGTGAAACCCGCATGTGGAGCATTCGTTTGTGTGGGATGCTCACCAAGCTTCATTTCAGTCCTAGGCCCTCAAGGGGCACTAAGCATAGAGTGTGAAAACTGAGTTTCCTTGAGAGCTGCTTGGAAGCCTGATGGTGTGTGAAGTTAGTGAGAAAATGGAGTTGTTCTCCCACAAGAACCACTCGGCTGATTCTACTTCAATATGCCCTTCACCAACATGCAGTGTTTCCTTGATTGAATTAGCTCTCACACCAATATTTGCGTCTAGAGCCTTTGCATTGAGGGCTATCTGAAAACGGCTGTGGCGCTGAAGTTGCCTGTGAATGTGGAGTTGGTGGCATGTGAAACCCGCATGTGGAGCATTCGTTTGTGTGGGATGCTCACCAAGCTTCATTTCAGTCCTAGGCACACAAAGGGCACTAAGCATAGAGTGTGAAAACTGAGTTTCCTTGAGAGCTGCTTGGAAGCCTGATGGTGTGTGAAGTTAGTGAGCCAAATGGAGTTGTTCTCCCACAAGGACCACTCGGCTGATCCTTCTTCAATATGCCCTTCACCAACATGCAGTGTTTCCTTGATTGAATTAGCTCTCACACCAATATTTGCGTCTAGAGCCTTTGCATTGAGGGCTATCTGAAAACGGCTGTGGCGCTGAAGTTGCCTGTGAATGTGGAGTTGGTGGCATGTGAAACCCGCATGTGGAGCATTCGTTTTTGTGGGATGCTCACCAAGCTTCATTTCAGTCCTAGGCACTCAAGGGGCACTAAGCCTAGAGTGTGAAAACTGAGTTTCCTTGAGAGCTGCTTGGAAGCCTGATGGTGTGTGAAGTTAGTGAGCCAAATGGAGTTGTTCTCCCACAAGAACCACTCGGCTGATTCTTCTTCAATATGCCCTTCACCAACATGCAGTGTTTCCTTGATTGAATTAGCTCTCACACCAATATTTGCGTCTAGAGCCTTTGCATTGAGGGCTATCTGAAAACGGCTATGCCGCTGAAGTTGCCTGTGAATGTGGAGTTGGTGGCATGTGAAACCCGAATGTGGAGCATTCGTTTGTGTGGGATGCTCTAACAGGTTCATTCCTCGATAATGCACTCAAAGGGCACTAAGCATAGAGTGTGAAAACTGAGTTTCCTTGAGAGCTGCTTGGAAGCCTGATGGTGTGTGAAGCTAGTGAGCCAAATGGAGTTGTTCTCCCACAAGAACCACTCGGCTGATTCTTCTTCAATATGCCCTTCCCCAACATGCAGTGTTTCCATGATTGAATTAGCTCTCACACCAATATTTGCGTCTAGAGCCTTTGCATTGAGGGCTATCTGACAACGGCTGTGGCGCTGAAGTTGCCTGTGAATGTGGAGTTGGTGGCATGTGAAACCCGCATGTGGAGCATTCGTTTGTGTGGGATGCTCACCAAGCTTCATTTCAGTCCTAGGCCCTAATGGGGCACTAAGCATAGAGTGTGAAAACTGAGTTTCCTTGAGAGCTGCTTGGAAGCCTGATGGTGTGTGAAGTTAGTGAGCCAAATGGAGTTGTTCTCCCACAAGAACCACTCGGCTGATTCTTCTTCAATATGCCCTTCACCAACATGCAGTGTTTCCTTGATTGAATTAGCTCTCACACCAATATTTGCGTCTAGAGCCTTTGCATTGAGGGCTATCTGAAAACGGCTTTGGCGCTGAAGTTGCCTGTGAATGTGGAGTTGGTGGCATGGGAAACCCGCATGTGGAGCATTCGTTTGTGTGGGATGCTCACCAAGCTTCATTTCAGTCCTAGGCACTCAAAGGGCACTAAGCATAGAGTGTGAAAACTGAGTTTCCTTGAGAGCTGCTTGGAAGCCTGATGGTGTGTGAAGTTAGTGAGCCAAATGGAGTTGTTCTCCCACAAGAACCACTCGGCTGATTCTTCTTCAATATTCCGTTCCCCAATATGCAGTGTTTCCTTGATTGAATTAGCTCTCACACCAATATTTGCGTCTAGAGCCTTTGCATTGAGGGCTATCTGAAAACGGCTATGCCGCTGAAGTTGCCTGTGAATGTGGAGTTGGTGGCATGTGAAACCCGCATGTGGAACATTCGTTTGTGTGGGATGCTCTATCAGGCTCATTCCTCGATAATGCACTCAAAGGGCACTAAGCCTAGAGTGTGAAAACTGAGTTTCCTTGAGAGCTGCTTGGAAGCCTGATGGTGTGTGAAGCTAGTGAGCCAAATGGAGTTGTTCTCCCACAAGAACCACTCGGCTGATTCTTCTTCAATATGCCCTTCCCCAACCTGCAGTGTTTCCTTGATTGAATTAGCTCTCACACCAATATTTGCGTCTAGAGCCTTTGCATTGAGGGCTATCTGAAAACGGCTGTGGCGCTGAAGTTGCCTGTGAATGTGGAGTTGGTGGCATGGGAAACCCGCATGTGGAGCATTCGTTTGTGTGGGATGCTCACCAAGCTTCATTTCAGTCCTAGGCCCTCAAGGGGCACTAAGCATAGAGTGTGAAAACTGAGTTTCCTTGAGAGCTGCTTGGAAGCCTGATGGTGTGTGAAGTTAGTGAGCCAAATGGAGTTGTTCTCCCACAAGAACCACTCGGCTGATTCTTCTTCAATATTCCGTTCCCCAACATGCAGTGTTTCCTTGATTGAATTAGCTCTCACACCAATATTTGCGTCTAGAGCCTTTGCATTGAGGGCTATCTGAAAACGGCTATGCTGCTGAAGTTGCCTGTGAATGTGGAGTTGGTGGCATGTGAAACCCGTATGTGGAGCATTCGTTTGTGTGGGATGCTCTATCAGGCTCATTCCTCGATAATGCACTCAAAGGGCACTAAGCCTAGAGTGTGAAAACTGAGTTTCCTTGAGAGCTGCTTGGAAGCCTGATGGTGTGTGAAGCTAGTGAGCCAAATGGAGTTGTTCTCCCACAAGAACCACTCGGCTGATTCTTCTTCAATATGCCCTTCCCCAACCTGCAGTGTTTCCTTGATTGAATTAGCTCTCACACCAATATTTGCGTCTAGAGCCTTTGCATTGAGGGCTATCTGAAAACGGCTGTGGCGCTGAAGTTGCCTGTGAATGTGGAGTTGGTGGCATGTGAAACCCGCATGTGGAGCATTCGTTTGTGTGGGATGCTCACCAAGCTTCATTTCAGTCCTAGGCCCTCAAGGGGCACTAAGCATAGAGTGTGAAAACTGAGTTTCCTTGAGAGCTGCTTGGAAGCCTGATGGTGTGTGAAGTTCGTGAGCCAAATGGAGTTGTTCTCCCACAAGAACCACTCGGCTGATTCTTCTTCAATATGCCCTTCACCAACATGCAGTGTTTCCTTGATTGAATTAGCTCTCACACCAATATTTGCGTCTAGAGCCTTTGCATTGAGGGCTATCTGAAAACGGCTGTGGCGCTGAAGTTGCCTGTGAATGTGGAGTTGGTGGCATGTGAAACCCGCATGTGGAGCATTCGTTTGTGTGGGATGCTCACCAAGCTTCATTTCAGTCCTAGGCACTCAAAGGGCACTAAGCATAGAGTGTGAAAACTGAGTTTCCTTGAGAGCTGCTTGGAAGCCTGATGGTGTGTGAAGCTAGTGAGCCAAATGGAGTTGTTCTCCCACAAGAACCACTCGGCTGATTCTTCTTCAATATGCCCTTCCCCAACATGCAGTGTTTCCATGATTGAATTAGCTCTCACACCAATATTTGCGTCTAGAGCCTTTGCATTGAGGGCTATCTGAAAACGGCTGTGGCGCTGAAGTTGCCTGTGAATGTGGAGTTGGTGGCATGTGAAACCCGCATGTGGAGCATTCGTTTGTGTGGGATGCTCTATCAGGTTCATTCCTCGATAATGCACTCAAAGGGCACTAAGCATAGAGTGTGAAAACTGAGTTTCCTTGAGAGCTGCTTGGAAGCCTGATGGTGTGTGAAGTTAGTGAGCCAAATGGAGTTGTTCTCCCACTAGAACCACTCGGCTGATTCTTCTTCAATATGCCCTTCCCCAACATGCAGTGTTTCCTTGATTGAATTAGCTCTCACACCAATATTTGCGTCTAGAGCCTTTGCATTGAGGGCTATCTGAAAACGGCTGTGGCGCTGAAGTTGCCTGTGAATGTGGAGTTGGTGGCATGTGAAACCCGCATGTGGAGCATTCGTTTGTGTGGGATGCTCACCAAGCTTCATTTCATTCCTAGGCACTCAAAGGGCACTAAGCATAGAGTGTGAAAACTGAGTTTCCTTGAGAGCTGCTTGGAAGCCTGATGGTGTGTGAAGTTAGTGAGCCAAATGGAGTTGTTCTCCCACAAGAACCACTCGGCTGATTCTTCTTCAATATGCCCTTCACCAACATGCAGTGTTTCCTTGATTGAATTAGCTCTCACACCAATATTTGCGTCTAGAGCCTTTGCATTGAGGGCTATCTGAAAACGGCTGTGGCGCTGAAGTTGCCTGTGAATGTGGAGTTGGTGGCATGTGAAACCCGCATGTGGAGCATTCGTTTTTGTGGGATGCTCACCAAGCTTCATTTCAGTCCTAGGCACTCAAGGGGCACTAAGCATAGAGTTTGAAAACTGAGTTTCCTTGAGAGCTGCTTGGAAGCCTGATGA